>NW_028259140.1:7575757-7878787 GCF_977971745.1 Zootermopsis nevadensis | reverse complement strand
GTTACTGAAGAACATACAGCTTCCATTTTTATAGACGAAGACAGTCAGTATGTTCATCTGTAAAATTCCCATTCCATTTAAGTCCACACAACTGTACAGCCCAGAAGACCAACATCGATACATTTGTTAAAATAACCGAAGACCTGGAAACATGTTGGCTAACTCAACATGTTGGAAAATCTGAAACAACAAAGAAATGTAAGTTCATTATCGGCCTAGTGTGTTTATCATACCTTTACTATTTTTGTAACTAGATCAATTGGCTATCTTTTAACTAAAAAATCCTGTCTTAATTGAATCATAAACCTACTAAACATTATGCAAGAGCCTTGTAAGAACAGACAAATGGTCCTTGAGACATTCATTACAGATCTTGCGTGTTTCCACACAGATGTGGAACATAATGTTAGTTGTGTAGTTGTTAGCTAACTTGTTATAACTTTAATTTGGGTCAAACTGCGTTCAACCCAAGTATGTCGCCCTTGCCGTTGCACCACGCCCCGAAGTATAACTGCAGCATTCAGACACCTGACAGAATGTAGCGTTCCACATAAAATGTCCTCTTTAAGAGCTGAGGGGTATTTGTAACTCAGTTTATATTCCTTCTATGTATTTGTATATTATGCTACTGAAATGACATTAACAACAATAATTATTATTATTATAATTATAATAATTGTATTAATAAATCTCTATTCCTTTCATCACTAAAGAAATAATGGTTATCATCACAAGTCAACAAAGAAAAATACAGGGAAATTTCACATCAAGTGCAGGATTCGAACCAGCAAACACGTCAAGCACACGACCTATAAACATGAAGCTGTGTTTCTTCGTCTTTGTTTGTGGTGGTAGAATGATTAGCACGCTTACCTCATATCTGAGATATCCCCGGCTCAAACTTCGAAACTTCGGCCCAGAGACCGGCTATCCTAACTCACATTTTTCGTGATTTTCCTCAGTCCCTCCAGACAAATTCTGAGAAAGTACCATAAATTAGCCACGCCCACCTTATTCCATATCCTTTGAATTCATCATTAATTAATCATCCTATAATTTGACGCTTTTCAGTCAGCTACTGACAGAGTTACCAAATAAACTGCTACTACTAATACAAGTCTTCAGCGAAGTCATCTTTAAATACCACGTTTCCCGTTCCTTTTGAATGATTTAATTTCTTGAAAAGTATTCCATACTTTTTATAAGGTATAAGCCTATTTTGACCCAGCAAAATACCTTCTGGGTGTCGTAACAGTACAGAACGTTTCGATTATTTTGAGCTTTCTGTAATTTTTTAGTTCTTTTAGACCTACTGTTAACATTTTAATAAAAAAATTTGTACTTCACTAACACTAACACTATACGGGTTGCACGAAATCTATGCTTCTTCGGAAACAAGACAAAGGAACGAGCTAACTTACTGTGTAGTCCATTGCAGCTGATACGCGTACTAAGTGCGTTAAGCAGAGTGGCACATGAAGAAAGCCTTTACTGTTTTATATATGGAGGAAATGCTCATCCGCTTTCCTTACAACGCGCTCTGAATTAATAATAAATGACTTATTGGCAAGCCATACAACTTTCTCTCATTCACACATCCCCTTGGCAATGCTGCTACAATTGCAGCCAGCATAGCTTCTGGTATTAACTTCTTTGTTTCGTGGTAAAACTGTTTTCTACTTAGGCAGACAGGTAGTTTGTTACTGAACTTCGTTAGTTCGTAAATCAGTTACGTTGTTTAGTTAGTTAGGTAGCCAGTAAGTCGTAAGTCGAAAGTAATATTTAATAAATATTTAGTAAACAATGTTTTTCTTGGTGCTTAATTAAGTACCATCCATACAGACTTACGGGAAACTTGAGCTACGCCTCCACGCATTCTTAACCGGGATACAAGACGGTTCAAGTTCATTAGTTGGTTACCTACTCATCTACTTGATTACGTACTAGTATAATATTATCACGTCATAGCCCTGATGATGGGGACAGAGATGATCCCTGAAATGTGCGTGATTTTCAACCAACTGACACGGCTGAGAGCCAGCGAAGACTTCTTTAATACTATTCGCCATGAAAGCGTCATATCATTCGGAAAAGAGACGTTTTTCACAAGAACTTTGCCCTAGCCGATAACGTTATAATTCCCTCTCAGGCCTCGTTTTCTCAGCGAACTTGCCAAATCTTTAAGTGGAAAAACCGAAGGACTCGGAGAGAAAACTGTCCCAGTTTCACTTTGCCTACCACAAATCCCACATGGATTTACCCGGGAGCGAACCCGGGCCCCCGCGATAAGAACTGGCGAATGACCTTAAGTTAGTGATTTGTATGGGACAGCTGTCTTCCAACTAGCAACATGTCTACAGTGCGAAATTATCACCGTTAGAGAAATGGAATTAGCCATCACGTACCCACCTAGTATCGACGAAAGTGGTGTCATGTGATGCTCAACTACGCGAGTCGCATATTCATGCCACGTCATCAAGGTAATTCGAGAAAAGCAACAGTTAATTGACCGGTTCTTAGGTTATTTAACGAACGAACATGGACTCAAACCTTAATGAAACAAGACATACATGCTTGACAGAAGGGTGCTTAAGAGAATATTTCGATCTAAGGCAATGAAACTGACCGGAAAGTCGAGAAAATTACATATAGAGGAGCTTCATAATTTATACTCTTCGCCAAATATTATTATGAGAATCAACAGAGTGAGAACGATATATGAACGCAGAATGAAAGCGAGAAATACATGTAAAAGTTTAGTCTGAAAACACGAAGGAAGGTCCAAGGAGACGTTGATGCGAATTTTTTTAAGTACAGGAATAACATTAAATGTATATTAGGGATTAGATTCGTCTGGTACACTACGTAATTTAGGTTAGGTAAGTCCGGATCTGGCGATGGTAGATTGTGTAGATTAGGAATTTCAATTAATGAGGCTTCCAAATTACAGGACAGAAGTCTTGTTCTGGGAAAAGCCACAAACGTATGCAGAATTATTGCAAAATTTATAAAAACAGAAATGAAACACGAGATAAATTTTTGAACGTACTTTATTTAAGAAATAAATTAAATAGTACAATTTAATATTTTTACATTTGAAGTGCGTTTCTTATGTCCCACTTAACGTGAGACCCGGCACGACAGCATGCCGCAGTAGCATCAAGAGAACTGACGGAACATGTGTTAGTCGCAACGCAGAACACGGCCAGCACATGCTAGAACGTGAGTTCCGAGTTACGTGACACTGTGTATTACGCTTTCCTAAAATGAAAGCAAAAAATAACATCCACGATACTGTAAGAAAAACCGTGGACATGGATGGAATTCTTGTGACTAAAATAATTCTGGAACCGAAAGTTTAAAGACGATGATGTGTATGCTTAGTAACCGTAAGTGGCTCCAAGGCCAGAGAAAGAAAGATGAGCTACTGCGGGAGCAGCAGAGTAGGCTACTCCGAGGGGAGCAGCGACTGCAGTCTTGGCTATTGCGGGAGTGTAGGCAGCTCCGTAAGCGAGTGCTGGAGCGGCACCATACGCTCTGTATCCGGCGCCGTATGCAAGTGCTGGGGCTGCTCCATAGCTCCTGTATCCAGCGCCATAGGCAAGTGCCGGGGCTGCTCCATAGGTGCTGTATCCAGCGCCATAAGCAAGGGCTGGGGATGCTCCATAGGTGCTATATCCAGCGCCATAAGCAAGGGCTGGGGCCGCTCCGTAAGTTCTGTATCCGGCGCCATAGGCAAGTGCTGGGGATGCTCCATAAGTCCTGTATCCGGCGCCATAAGCAAGTGCTGGGGCTGCTCCGTAAGTTCTGTATCCGGCGCCATAGGCAAGTGCTGGGGCGGCACCATACGCTACAGCTGGAGCGGCAATTGCATGGGCTGCGGGAGCATAGGCCAGCGCGTCGTTGCTGATACGGGTGTCATACTTGCGGACGCTGGAGTAAGGGGTGTCGACGGCCTTCGAGTACTGAGAAATTACGTTGTTACCACCGAGGCCCTTGACTGTGCTCTCGTGCGTGGAACCCACAGAGCCATAGTCGATGGGGGAGGTGAAGGTGCTGTACGCTGCAGGACCTCCAGCACTGGCCACGGCGAGAAGAGCAGCAAGAAGTAGGGCCTGATAACGAACCAGATCTTATCTAGAGCGACCGACAGTCTTAAAAACTTATATTGCCTTAGCTTGTAAAGAAATCCCCCCCGTCTTTTGTGAAACCCGATCATCAACAACAAGAAACCACTGAATTCTATTCTGAATCACCTGAAGCCAGTCTCTGGGCGAATGAATGGTCACGTTGCTATTATTTTAAGCTGTGTCACGTCTTGAGGGTCTTCTAAGGTATCGACAAAACACAGTTTCCATCTTTAGGGTGAATATGTGTGGGGGAGAGGGTTGAAAGCTTACTATAGACCAAGTAGTGAGTGACAAGTAAAATGTGAAGGATGTGATTGGTGGAACAGAGAAGTGGGATGCTATTCAATATTTAAAAGGCAGGTGATTGATGAAAATATCTTTAAAGGCCACATGGTGAGGAGAAGAGTGAATAAAAATGTTATAGTGACCACGTGATTAGGAGAGTGGTGGGTGACATGGATTGGAAGTGACCACGAGGTTAAGAAGGAGATGGTAGGAAAGTTATTTCACTCACGGGGTTCTGAGATGACTTTGCTCGAGAAGTTGAATAGATAGAAAGCGATGGAAGGAAGTTAGAGGGGGAAGGGAATGAGGAGAAAGTTGGTGAAGTGGAGGAGAGGTGAAGAAAAGATGATTAGTGACAATGTTGAGAAAAGAGATGATGAAAGAAGCTCTTTGACTGCCACGTTGCCAGTAAGTGTACGTAGGAGCGGAACTACACAGTTTCCAAATGAGTTTTTGCAGCTCGGAATTATATATGTTCGTCACTGTTCTCAATAGCTTTGATCATTGAACTAACATAAATGCAACATCATCAGTAACTGAATTTTGAGATAATAATGTTTAAGAACGTACATATTATATATTTGGTACAATATTCGTCGACATTTTATGAATACATTAATTTCAAACACAATTATTCGTAAACCAACATTTATTACTTTAATTAGACAAATTTCAACTGAATCGTTAGAAACCTTATGCTGCAATACAATATCTATATACAAAGAATAATTAAATTCTTTTCCTGATTTTCAGTTTTAAATATCATATATTATTCATTTCATTCTTCATAACACATTATTTAAGTACGGATTTTGTGTTGCTCGAACATAACCTCAAAGATGCTTACGATCGTCATGTTTTAATCGTTATATTACAAAAATATTTTACCTAAAATTTGTAAGCATCCTTATGATCTGTTTCTATATCAAATTTTAAAATGCCTTCCTCTCTGGTTCATCAGTCATTTAAAAAAAAAATCGGAGGCCAATTATAGGTATCATGGAGCTCCCTTGTTTCCAAAATAACATTTCAACAAAAATTGTATATTTTTGCACGATGTTACCACACATAATTTTGTGCATTTGCCGTCATTATCGACTGTAGAAAATTAAAAGGTGTACTTTCCATGGTATCCAATGGCACAAGTTTATTATCAAATTTAATAAAAATCCGTCTTATAGTTCTAGAGTTAAAATACATAGACAGACAGACAGACACGATTCGTCCTATATGCGTGCATTCGCGCTCATGCAAAAAGACGCACAAAGTCCTATTGGTCGGTTAAATATGACAATGATTATAATAATAATAATAATAATAATTCAATTCTTTGACGTGACCGTTTAACCAAAATTGTACCGCCAAGTCAGAAACACAACGAAACAACTGTATCACATTCGGACAACTAAGAGTAATTACCTTAAGTGACATCTCCTGAAGCTGTTTTCAAGTGGTTCTAATGAAACTTTACAGTAGATCTGTGCGCAGGAAAGATAAAAGGCATCGTTTTATACCCTGAAATAAGTTACGTAATTTAAAACGAGTTATCGTGAACAGCTTCCCTCTCCACGAATATCTGAACACGAGACCGTGTGGGTTTGGTCGAGGTACTGTATGTAGTCTGTCACTATTGTCTTTGAATATTGCATCCACTCACAGCAACAACAAACTAAGCGCAGTCAAAATAATCTGATTGATTTTTCTAGACAGGAACAATCACCTCGTTTCGACACAATTAGTTAGTTCATCAAGTAATTCCCGCCTTTTTAGGGGCAATGCAATGATCACAGAAACCTGTCCACGATTCAATTAAATCCAGTCCATATCCTTAATGCATATTTCTTGTTGATTTTAAGATCAACTTTAATATTACCCTCTTCTGGCATACTGTTCGAGCCAGTTTAGTTGGTGTCCGCATTCCATACCACTCATTTCGACTTGGCTCGTCACGGCTTGGTTTATGCAACGGGACGGCAAGGCAGATAGTAAACTTTCAAAAATTCTTCGCGGCGGTATTCCCTCCATTGTTTCGTGACACTACTTAAATTATGCGTTCAACGAGTCAATGTTATTTTGCAAGACAGTACTACGCAAAGCATGCGCACAGCGTACCTTACTGTTTCTTTTCTCCTGACACACCCTTTTACAACGCCTAAGTAAGTGACGTAGACTATATTAAATGTGTTAAGCTCAAATAGAATAGCAGGAAACGTAGGTAATTTATAAATGGGCAAACGCACAGAAACACACTGCGAGATCGATTTCTGTAATAAATTATGCCCGAGATGATTGAATGCTAGTCCGTCGCTCTGTGGAAACTGACGAGTCTACAACGATTCGTCTTCGTCGGTATTCCATGCCAAATACGGACTGGATATTGCAAGTGTTTACTAACCACTGGAATGATTTGATGGTCAATTATAATAAAATGATTTCAACATGTATTGAAAGCCTAAATTTCAAAATATAACAATGTTGAAATAGCTGGGAGTTACAGTAATAAATCGAATAATATTCACAAAGCGGAAGTTAAATCAGGGAAAATGTTTCCTAACATTAAAATGTCATACTTCCGTCTTCCCACATCCTGCCTATAAGATCAAAAATAAAAATTAATTCACCTGAAAGAAGAACACAGATTGAAGGTGTCTGAGAACAGTGTGCTGAAGAGGACATGTAAAGCGGTGAGAAGAGAGTATAAGTACCAAAAGAACGGAAAAATTACATATTGAGGAGTTTCGTGATTTTTTCTGGCATGCACTTCACCATGTAATACACATTAGGATGATCAAATCAAGAAGGATTAGATGGGCGGAACATGTGGCACGCATGAGGGCGATAAATGCATACGAGGACTGAGTCTTGTGAACACGGTAAATAAATTCTGGGTTACATAGAAGGCGGGAAATTCCCTGGCCAGATAAGAGAGTATCAGATTCTCAAGAAGGCTTCCACTCCACGTAGTTAGTTGATTAATGTCTTTATGCCAACGACGTCGCTTATTTAAAGTTGGTTTTATGATCCTGCTGGATTTAAGGATGTCTTCGACACTCCATTCGTTACATGTGTATGACGTCGATCAAGAACTGTCATAATATTTTAGGTCCATGTGTTTGGAAGAAACCAATTGTGCATATATTACGGCACTCTCCTGAAATTTTACGTTTATTGGCAGAAAATTCGGAAACCTTCTTTCAGGGTAAACGGCACTCCATTCGAAATTTTAACCAACTACTTTCGGATATGAAACAGCGGTATTAACATAGGCTAATATACCACAATACTGACGATAATAGGACGTAGATGGATAATATGAGATAAGAGTTTTGACAAAGTTGATTATATAAATTTATTCTCGTATAATATTAAATTAACTAAACGGGAATCGAACGGAGACGACAGGAATTAATTACCGTAGAAATTCTTGATGTCCGTGATCTAGAACCCTAATTACATATGTTTATCGAAATAATATGTATATGGAAATTCAAAGTAACGTTGTATTGGAATTAAAATCTTTCTGTCAGTCAATTATCACGCTTCTGTCGACTTCTGACTTGTAACGCCATGTAGGCTTCCTAGTAGACACCCCCCCCTCCCCAAAGAACCATTAGTGTCTTAGCCACAAGCGCTCACGGTGTAACAACCAAGAAGATCAACATCGACGTCTTCACCGCCGTGAGAATCCCAACTCTCATATGACGCTTTTCTTCCCAAAGGCCTAAAACACAGTTAAACTCATAGAAACGGGTTCGCGTCCTTTCACTCTCGTTGGTATCCTGAGCTCCACCTGTGATTTTTCAATGACCTTTGCTGTTGAATTATAATCTTGTCAAAACAAATTATAAAATACTGAAGTACCTCTTTATCATGAACAGTGCTGAACTGGGTGAACTGCATAAAGCTATCAAAATGTGTGGCGTGCAAAAAATCCTCCAGTTCTAAGAAGACACATCACTGGACGAGGTACATAAGTGCAGAACATGTAACCAAACCCCCAACGTTCCTACGTCTCTTTAACTATCTTACAGATGAAACGACAACGGGTCATTGCTACTTTTATTTTGCTACAAACCGTAATGCACAATGTTGAGGCAAAATGTTATGAAGTCCTGGGTTCCAATTCCGTCTGTATTGTCCAGTATCTTCCAATGGGCATTAGATAACCTTAATAGTGACCCCAGTGTTTAATTAAACACAAAACCGTGAAAGTATAACACAACAAATTCTTAACTTTGGTACTAGATGTTCAGCTTCATGTTCCGGCTACTTCACCCCTTTGAAAGAGCCCCTGGCACTCACCGGTACTATTTACAAAACTGAATTACGATACTGTTTAAATAATTGATACATCAGGCATTTCACAATTTCAGTAAAAGTAATACATTCACACAAATTAACACCTACCTTAATGGTCAGCCATCGAAGAGGAAGTTAATGCAGAAAGATACGTTTAACACCCACTGACTCGACTGGCAAGTTAATGTAAACACCGTAAGGGATATGAACAGTCTGGCCAACATGCTAACATGAATGTCCATATAATTCCCAATATTCCCAGTTTATTCCCTCCCAAATTCCATTTTCCTTACCCATCATTTCTACCCTCACCCCACTACTGCTTCTCCATTTAAAGTGATCCTTTTCTCTCTGATTCTAAACAAGTTTCTCTCAAAGACCTGATGGTTTCACGGAGACAGAAATATATTTATCTTCATCTCGTCTCTCCAGCTCTTCAGCGTTACCAACTTCCCATGTTTAAACCGTTTCACATTTCAATCTGTCTGTGAATCCCAGCATCTCAGAACTCCAGACGTGTTTATTGGAAACGTGGGATGCCGGAAAAATGAGATCTGTAAACACGGGACCCTGGTAACACAGTACGTTTTAACAGCGTCCCGTTTCATCAGTGCCACGTCTTTCAACGGTCACGTTTCCAGTGTTCCATATTTCCAACATTTCAGGTTCCCTGCTCACCAGGATTTCATAACTTGAAGTTTCCAGGATCCAAACACCACATCTTACTTTAACTTACAATAGGTTAGATTACTGGTTAGCTTAGGTTAAGATAGGTTTAGGTGAGGGTGGGTTACGTTATATTAGTTTCTGTCCTATTTACAAAAACTGAAGTATGTAAAGGAAAGCATTGCACAGTCTTTACATAACTTTTAGTGTTACTGAATTACCCAAATAAATTTAGTTTTAATTTAAATTATAATTATCATATGCATATTTTGCACAATATTTTCACAGTTAACATCCTCTCAATAAGTTATAGTGACAAATTTAACCAATTCCATGGAGCCAAGTCTTCTTTTAAGGTGATAGTTGCTCAGCTAGTCAAAACATTACACTCCTTTTATGGAACCAGTTGGTTCAATATTATGACCTGCTGAATCATCAAAAACTCCTGTAAAACAAAAGATCATAACCTTCCTTCAATGAATATGAACAAGAAATCAGAAATACAATTATATGTCTGAAGTAAGCAATAAAAAACAAATGCCAGAAGGAGATGTCTGAAGCTGGAGTCTTAGGATTAAGTTTAACCACAAATAGAAGTGTCAGATAAATGACTAACATTCACAAGACAAAAATCATATATTGCTAAGCTATATCAGACATGTCATGGTTTACGAATGGTCTCATCCTGTCATGTCATAGCGATATACTGCCAAAATTAAACCACACCAAAATTAGAATCTTAACAAATGCCAATAAAAAATCATGAAGACTAATATACACATTCAAGAGCTCCAAAGACTACTGTATACATGAACTATATATCTGGGCTTATAGTTTTAGTATCAGCTGTACATCATGTATAAATTTACAATTAACAGCTCAAAACTCAGACTACTTCTTTAAGAAGCCTGTACATAATGAAGACCAATAAAGGAACTCTGAATTAATTTCAGATACCATATATTGTTACAAACATAATCTGCATCCCAAATTCTTTGGCTGCAAAAGTGATATAAGCAAACTGTACACCTTTATGTTTTAAAGATTAAATTTAAGATTGTGAGGTCAATCAAATCATTTAAGAATTGGAAATACATTAAATATAATAAGCAAATTAGATACAACAGAACACATTAGAAATATATTTGCAAACACATGTTTTCCTTTGTAGTATACAACAGAATATCTTAATGCTACAGTTTAATCACATTTTATAAGACATTAAAAATACATATTTTCTGTAACTGTGGAATGAAGCTTGCATTGATTATAAGTTTCTAATTCTTACTCATAATATGTTCTATTCATTATTCCCAGCAACTTCTTCCACCCCTTTCTCTCTTTTGGGCCATTCGGCTTCATCTCCATCCAAACTTTTGCTAACATCAAGAACGCTTGTGTCACTATCTCGTAGATTTGGTGCTGATGCATCCATTGCTTCATCATCCTCCTCTTCTTCCTCAACCTCCATTTCAAACAGCCTGACCTTACGACGACTTTCAGATAGAACAACTGCCACCTTTCGGGTGCCACTCACAGCAAACCTTGAAGCCACCATATTTTCCACAGGTCGAAGTGCTCCAGAATCCAGTAGCACACTGGCTTCAACTCGAGGAGCACGACTCAGGATATAAGTTGTCTGGTCCCCATTTTGTACAGCTGGGAGAGAAACTGACATTGCGGCTTCCAGGGCAACTCTCACAGGAAACTGGACAAATACTGCACCCCGGCTTTCTCCATTCTGCTCAAGGAGAACTGACATAACATCTTGCAAATAGAACTGAACATCCAATACCTTCATTGGTGAAGACCAGGACGATTCATCAACCCTCCTACCCTCTCCGCCTCTTAATGTCAGGGGGTTAAAGTATAAATTAACACATCTGGCTTCTGCTCCCTCCTCTGATATTAAGGGTTTGTCAATTGGTATTTCCAGAAGGTAAAACTCTTCTGCTGGAGAGGCAGAATCCAAAAAAGCTAACAGAAGCTTCCGATCATCCACGACATTAATGTGGTTAACCCTTGGTTCTCCTGTCTCAGGTATGTTCAAACATTTTATAATGTTGGACACTTTAAACAGTTCACCTATGGAGGTTTCTGGCTGACTGAATACATCATCAATTGCTTTCTTCAGGTGATTATGTTGTTGCACCAAAGACATTTTTCTAAAATGGGGAATTATTGATGGATGATTTGCAAGCATGCTATTTTCCTGGAGGAACTTTTTCCATGGATTGTTATCAGTATCAGGAGGAATTATCAGCTCTTGGTCAACTAAGTACTGACCAAGTTTTTCCAAATTAAATCTTGGTTTACGAGAACTTCCACTTGGAACACTCTCATCCTCCTGTTTTGCACTCACACCATCAAAGTTGTATAAGAAATCTCCTATAAAAGCCAAATCCTGTTGTGTCATTTTGATTATTTCTGCTGGCACACGCTCATCAGTCAGACGCAGAATCACAACATACAACCACCGGAAGAAGACCTTGTAGTTTTTCATTGAGTTATCAATAACATGCTGTACTTCTGCTGCTTTCACAAGGAAGGCACCTGCAGCTGTTAGTGATTTGGTTACCGTTTCCTCCTGTAAACCCAACATCTGATATCGATCAGTGCGGCGAGCCATGCCTCGCAATTCAGCCAAGTGATATGCTAAACTCTGACCCAATGAGTGTAAATGATTCAGAACAAGCTTTTGAATGTTTGAGTAGCTCAGTTCAATGGAGTGACCAAGCTTCTTAAGTCCTTTTTCAGTTAGATCCTGCAGCAAGAACATCTCAAGCTCATCTGATGGTATCCCAAACATCAGAAGATCCAAGAAGTCTGCAGACACTGACCCTTCAGGAACTGTAGCTGCATATGAAGCAAGTTTGGAATCCATCTCTAACAAAATGTTCTCCCAAGCCTCTGTGATTGAACACATGGTTTGAGACAGATTGCCAAGAAAACTAACAATATGGCCATGTTTCAGAGCTAAAGCATGAAGCTCTGGGGAATGAACTGCTAATACAGGAGTGTCAAACAAAACAAGGTAGATCTCTTTTCCCCCTTCTCTCTCCTCATCCCCTGCTTTCCAACATGAAAGTACAATAAATAACACATTCAAGTCATCAGATACATCTGCATCTAGAATACTACACAAGTGTCTGCCAATATGGCTATTCATATCAACCACTCCACAAGGAAACAATCCAAATATGCTTAGATACAATTTCCCAGTGTTTACTCCAACTAACAATATATTTATATGAGTCTGCTCTTTTATCTTTTTTGCATCTTCTGAGTTCTCCTCAATGCACTTGTTCATGGACCCAAAGCAACGTGGCATAAAAAACACTGTAGACAAGTAGTTGTTCGTACTGTCCTGTGTTGTATATTTCTTCGCAGTATCTTTCTGTTTATGGAGGAGACCAGACTTTGGATCCCTTGGATCTTTCTCCTGGACCCAATTAATACATGTGATCTCCCCATCAACATGGTTTGTATGCAGAGTTTCCTTGTTCTCAACATCAATCAGCAAAATATCACCTGGAAAAACATATCAAATATCAGAACTCTGTCACAATTTTAAGAATTTATTAGCTGTTTTTATATTATGATTATATTCTGGATTCTGGTAAAGCATGAATAGTATACTTGCAATTGTTAACATACAAAATGTGTTTCGTACTTAATTTGTAGTAATGTTTATCTTTACGTCTCGCTCCAATGGCTCTTGAGCACAACCACCATGCTGAATTATGTGTCACAAACAACAAACTGTTCAAAACATGAATCTTGCAATTCTATTTCACAGAAATATAGCCTTCTAAGGTGTTTCAGTCTCAGCAGTTTATAGGTAACTGAAAATATTAAGTTGAAATAGCCTGGATGATATCATATTTGTTTCAATGTAACTTCGACATCTAACCTACTGAATGGTATGCAGTGGTACTTACTGTTGCTGTAGGCTATAGCAATTACTTTGCCATCAGGTCTCCAAGCCATCCCCTTTACATCTGTGCCTTCTGATGGTGGTGGAAGCACCCAGACCTTCTGCCATGTAAGTCGATGAAGGGCCACCTCTCCTGCAGCCAAAGAAATTAATCAGATGTTAATCTAGCTACACCACTCAGTTTCAGGGTATTAACTATCAACAATAAAAATACAAGTCAACACTGTCTAGCTCAATTGCAGAGAATTCAACTCACTAACCTTGATATTCATATATTGGAGATTGGTAAAATAACCTGTCTTTTACCTGTTTCTTTGTTTTAATAAACTGTTCTAAAAATTAATGCTAAAATAAACAAATTCTTCCATTTCATGTGATTATAGTCCATCCATAATCTAATATCATTATTAGAGTAACTTCTACATCAGCTGTATAGCAAAAAGATGTATAACATACATCCATAAACCAAGTAGAATTTCAGGTTCTCATGATAGTAGGCACAAAGATACCTGTCTTCTGGGTTGTAGTGCCATGTAGTCTAGTAGAAGTTTGCCAATGTTTCAGAGGTCCTTGCTGCCTCCTTCTTCATCACCTGATGATGGAATCAACAAAGACCTCTGAAACATGAGTACACATCTACCAGATTACATGGTGCTACAAACCAGAAGACAGTCATCTTCTATGAACCAGTTATTGCCACCTAGCAACAAGAACAAGAAAAAATTATGGAGTAAACTGGGTGAAATAATTTTTATGATAGATTTTAACAACAGTAAACACTAAACACTGCACAGAGACATAAATTACTTTTGTCTGATTAAAGGCACTATGTTAAAATATGAATGTCACAGCTAAGTGAGTAGGACTCCTGCTTCATACTTCGGAAATTCCGAGTTCAAATCGGCCCTAGAACCAGCTATCCTGACACTTTTCCTTAATCACTCCAAGAAAATGCTGGGAGAGTACCTAAAATTAGGCCATGACTACTTCCTCTCCAATTTATTATTCCTTGATCATACTACATAGTCTGAGTTACTAACATGTTAAATAAACTAAACTCTCTTTCATCGAAGACCAGCTAAGTGCCAAAACAGTTAACCCACATCAAGAAGAAACATCTTAGGCTGAAGAAGAGGAATGTACATTTTGGCCAATATATTTTATTTTTTCAGATGATGAAATGTGTCTGAGAAATCACACTTCATTTTCATTTAAAATGAGGTTTAAAGTGAACTTATATGGGCCAAATAAAAATCTGGAAAAAGTCCAAATCATGCAGCCAAAAGTATTACCACTGTATGCTACTGCAACACAGCCCAAGCCCTACCAAAGTTTGGAAGCTGTGTAGCAGTGCTATGTCTAGCTAGTAGTGGAACACCAGACCACTAAAACAGAATGAATACAAAAGATTTTTTTTCTTTTGCTATATATAACAATAGCAAATCACCACAAGAATACATTAGCATTGTGGAACGACTGATCACATGAAGTGACTTTCAGACAAGGACTGATACTACGGTGTAGCGGAACTCACTGCATACATTGGAGTTTAATCAGCATAACTTTATCCATCTAACAAAATCACTGGGATTTAAGAGCGTCATATGACTACTGTGCTTAATACAAAACTGGAGTCAATGCAAATGCAGAACCCAGTTTGTGTACCTCTAACATTAGAGAGTGCCAGCAAGTCCATCTTGTTGGACCAAACCATAAGCTCCACTTTGGTTGCCACATGCCGTTCTTCCAATTGTCGCATTGCATTTGACGAAGTCATTGTTTCCAATGTACCTTAAAGGGATGCACTAAATAATGTATAACACAACAACTTAAAATCAAATTTGGCGGTTACATTCATTGCCAAGTTCACTACTCTGTATTGCTACAAGAGAACTCGCCAACCAACTTCATTTCGTAAACTACAAGATACTGTAAACACATTTCCTTCACTATGATATTAATACATTAGTCAATCTACATAATGTAAACGATTAAAGTAAGGTAACGCCTAACAGCTGTTTTCAATTGATCAGTACTACCAACTGCAGAGCACAATTATAGTATTAGTATCTTCCTTCAGATGTCAGTAGTTTGTCCAGCTACTGCTATCCTCTAGCGAGCGTTTTTAGAATTTATTTTCCTTTACTTTTGCACCATACAAAACTGGGATTGGCAGTTGCATCAGAATAATATGAGTATAGTCTGGACGACTCGGGTTCGATACCTGACCAGCGCAGAGGATTTTTTCCTTTAGCCTCTGCGTCCAGACCGGCTCTGGGGCTCACCCAGTCTCCTGTCGAATGGGTACCTGATGACGGAGGCAGTATGACCTCTGAAACGTTGGTTAACATCGACCAGACTACACAGCGCAACAACCCAGAAGACGGAAATCTTCACCCGGGTATTTTCCCAGGGGTAAAGCTCAGCCGGGGCGCGACGCTGACAACTTAGTGGTCAGCATGACGCCCCGGCCGCCTTTTACCCCCGGGAAAGTACCCCGGTACCCATTGGATAGGAGCCGGTCTGGAAGCAGAGACTAGAGGAAAAATCCTCTGCCCCGGTCGGGGATCGAACCCCGGTCGTCCAGTCCGTAGCCAGTCACTATACTGACTGAGCTACCGCGGCTGTAATCCGTTCATTTGCTTGTGATAAGGCTTTGAAGTCGGAACGAACTGCATTTTTTTGTGGCTCGAAATTCCAGATGTGCCCCATTCACTGATATCCATCAAATGGAGCAATATGTCTTAATGTTCGATTACAGTGTGTTCAGTGAAAGTCGCGTGCGCCCCAGGGGATCTTGGACCCACCCAACTGAACCTGAGCAATGTGGGTCACTACAGCCCCGCCCGTCTGTCCACCGCCAACAAAGAATTACCTGCCATGACGTGAAACTCTGTACTAAAAAGATCCTATACGGGTGGCAATCATTTGACTTATTGTCAGCCAGCTTCAAGTGTCACAAGAACACAAACGTATCTGTAAATAACAAAGAGTTAATCTTAGTTCAGATTTACGTAAAGACTCCTTTTCAACTGAAAAGCTTGTACAGCGTAGATTATGAAGTTATAAAACAGGAATTCTGAACTGAGAAGGAAAGCGGTAATGTAATAATGCAAATGACTAAAACTTAACACTGAACATTTGGTCTTGAGGGGGTCTTTCCAAGTACAAACTTTTTCTCTGGGAAAGAGTCCTTGAGATGCTAACAGTACGCTCATCTGGTCACGAAATTCCTAGTCCTGTATGGAAGATGAAAGTTCAGTACAGTGTTCACAACAGCAATTATTTGCGCAACTGGAGACGTAAAATGAGAATGAATGTGTTTGAATTTGTGAATAATAAACAACCTATCCTAATGTCTCCTAGAGATGAGTTAAATAAATTACGCACACAGTTATAGAAAAGAGGATCTGTAAATTTCTGGATTTATATTTTTTTACAGAAGAAATGTGTAACATGGAGACATTTATGGAAGAGCGTACGCCCTTATTGCACCAACCACTTCAATTGTTGAGCAATATGTGCTCTTTATCACAGCCCAATGACGTAACAAGGGTCCATTCCTTCCCATGTGACCACGCAGAACTATCGCCCTCTATTGCATAGCTGTACGGAGTCGCAGCTCGTCGGCCTTTAGAGACTGACTCACTTACGCCAGTGAAATCGACTTAGGTTAAGGTCAGACCGTGGAATTAATAAAAAAAACGAAGATACGTTAAACTAAATAATTTCAGCTGTACCCATAACAAACAAAGCCGTTGGTTCTACAAAATACAGATGAATTCTTGATCGACTTAAAGAAGAATTGTTGTTCTGCGGAGTACGTCTCTGAAATGTAGGAATATATAAAATGGCCTTCATCATCACGGCGAGGGTGCAATATTCCAGAAAGTAGCCTTCTTCATATTCGTCGCCGTGAGAATCGAAAATTTCACCTTGCAACAGATCTCAGAAAATTCATCTGTGCAGTTTTTTCTTTCCTTAGAGTCTTCACAAACAAATTTGTTTATGAACGAGACGAACACACATTTTCCTTAGGTTGTGTGTCCATTCTGTGCGCACATTGCAAAATTACGAAGGTCCTCACAATGCAGTCTTCTCCATCTTTCTTCTACTTCCTGTCTTCTTAGGTTAACGTTTTCTCTGCGCCATGTTCTCGGAGTGGCCTGATGCTATTCTTTTTCCGTGAAATATGTCCTGCATGGCTGAGAAACTAGGTTTCGCCCCAGTGTAAAACGGGGTGTAAAATTATAGTGTAGCATAATTTAACGTTTAAGGTTTTAGAAATTCTAAACTTAACGATAACAAGAATTTACTGAATTAATTCTGTTCGTAACTTCTTCCAGAATTTAATTTTTATTTGTTACCATATTTAACCAAATAAGTTTAACAGTTCCACATTGCCACAGGAGTTTTCGAACTAATGTGCTAATAAAATCGCATGGAGTACAAAGTGACCTTGAAACCCAAATACTTTAATACCCCTCCTACGAACAACTGCACGCGACTAGTTATACAGCTAGGCAATAAATTCATACATCGCAGAAGAACGAGTTCTAAAGTTGAGAAATGCTCCCCTACTAGATGTTATCTCTTGTCATCTCAGACTGCGAACTGGCGTGGTTTCCACCCCCGGGTTCCACTGCTGTCGCGTATAAAAGCTTTGCTCAGGTGACCACCTGCATCATACACCCTAGGAACATACACACAGCTCTAAAATGTACAAGGTAAGTTATTAAGCTGTGGCTGTTCTATAATGGCAGCCTTCTTCATTTAGATGGGAGGATAAAATGACATTAATTAACAATAAATAGAAATTATGGCGTGGACTATATTGATCTGGCTCAGAATGAGGTCCAGTTGCTGGCTCTTGTGAGCACAGTAATGCATCTTGAGGTTCTATAAAATGAGTGGTATTTCTCACCCATATAAGCAACTATCAGCTACTCAAAATAGGACTTTGCTCAATGGTGTTACTATTAAACGCTAAGATGGAAGAATTGTCTAGCAAATTGTAAATTTTATGAGCACTGCCAGTTTCCGTTAGGGGCTCATCATTATACAATTTTGTTCATTGTCCTGTTATTACCTCTCTGAGGTCAAAATATTATCCTCCGAACCCTGTCATCAAATACGATACCCTCGATTTGTCTTCTAAAACGAGAGGCCACGTTTCACGTTGATACAAAACTGTAAATAAAGTATTATCTTGAGCAACGTAATCATTAGGCTTTTAGAAACAAAGCATAACGACAAATATTCAGACAAGAATAAAAAGACTCTAATGCTATAGATCTTGTCTCTGATCTTTGGTGACCCAAATCGGACGAGTTTTCGTATGGCAGCAGCCGATGTCGCAATGAGCAATACACCGAGGGTTGTGAGAGTAGTCTCGCAGTTGTCGAGAGCAGGGCATGGCTCAATGGTATTTCGATGCAATGAAATTCCATCAACCGACCACCAGCCCGGTCATAAGCTTGCCCGACACAGCCTCCGATCCAGTTACTTGCCTTGGCGAACTCTCCTTATTTGTTATTACGAAATGGATTGATTCATGAAATATTGAATTGCTTTGCTATGTGTATCATAACAATCCCAGCGTATGATCTGTCAAATTTAACGGGAATAAACCTTTTTGCGTTAAACTGTAATATAATTCATTATAGCATTTTCTTTGCAAATCGCAACGAACAATTTATTGCACAGTAAACAAAATGTGAAAATATATTCACGACGTCTGAAGCCAGATTCGTAGATAACCGTAATAGAGGACAATCGAAAACTTACGTAAATCACATTAAAACATTTACTGATGGTTGCAAATCAATACATTCGATTGGGTTAATAAATACATAACAGTTTTTACTATACAGGAGCCCATGTAGGTCATGTCATTTGTAACCAACTCGCGCCAGTCCGTCAGTTGTCTTTCAACAGTGGAAGCGCCGGGACGTCTTTTTCACAACAACTTTTGTCGTCTACAAAGCGTCATTATATAACCTACGACCCAAGGTGCGTTATCATGCAGGACACGCATGCACGTTTAAGTTGCACCAATTTCAGCGCCGTTTTTTTCCTGGCCTTAAACGCTTATCTTCATTTCAGTACGTCATCCTCGCTGTCCTGGTGGCTGCCGCTAACGCCGGCTACCTCGGGGCCCCCGCCGTGGGCTACGCTGCCGCCCCAGCCTTCAGTTACGCTGCCGCCCCCGCCATCAGCTACGCCGCCCCCGCGGCTGTCGCCACCCCCGCCATCACCTCCCAGCACTCCAACATCCTGAGGAGCTACGGTAACCTGGGACAGGTGTCCACCTACTCCAAGACCATCGACACACCCTTCTCTAGCGTTCGCAAGTCCGACGTCCGAGTCAGCAACGACGCTCTCGCTTACCCTGCCGCACATGCTTATGCCGCTTATGCCGCCCCAACTGCATACACTGCCGCCCCCGCTGCATACGCCGCCCCCATTGCTGCCGCCGCCCCCGGTCTCCTGGGAGTAGCTTACTCTGCCGCCCCCGCTGTAGCTCACATCTCCTACAGCAACGCCTATGGCATCAACTACGCCTACTAAATTCTCTCCAGTCGCTACTTATCCTCTTATTTTCCCTAATTATGACACTTTTCCTTCCGTTTCCTTCTACAGAATTAAAATATATTGTATATTTCTTCTGCGTCTTTCAGTCAAGACTATTATAATTTATTTATTATAAATATAAATAAATAATTGTTCAAACAAACCTGTCAGAATTAATCACATTTTCCTAATACACAGCAGTGAGTATGAATATTTCTGTCTCCTGGGTTGTTGCGCTGTGTAGTCTGGTCGATGTTTACCAACGTTTTAGAGGTCATACTGCCTCCGTAATCAGGGCGATGAATGTGCCAATTGGCAAAATATGAACAGCCAATGCCACTCAGATTAAAAAATGGTAGTCGACCCTCGGTGCAGACGACAATAATCGTTGGTATTTATAACTTGTGTTGGGCAAGGCCGTGGTCTAGGCAACACGGAGTTTTCCTCCGGGGGCTTCCCCGGTTTCTCCGTGGCATCCCATTCACACACAGAAGAAGGCAATGGCAAATCACTTCTGGATCATCTGCCAAGAACGTATATGAACAGGTCCCAGTCCGAGAAAAGGATGGAAGGATCCTGTTCATATGGACCTGTCATCAGACAGAACACTAAATAATAATAATAAATAACTGCAGTCCATACATCACTGAATTCGTCCAGAAATACGAAGAATACGTAGTCTGGATTCGAATCGGGGGCTCTACGACTGCATGTCTCATGTGGTAACGTTTTACCAATGTGCTTTCATTTTATCACGCCCCGAGCAGCATGTGGCGGTTGCTCTGTGCGGATTTCTGGAGGCTCTCAGGACATTCTAACCCTGACCTCCTTATTAGCGCCTGTGGATGGTCAGGCGCTATTACGCAATAGGGCGCGGCTTGTTCTTGCCTCTGAGAACAAGGACTACTGAGCCCTCGAACCTTTTCTAGCGCAAGTTCAGGTTTAGAGGTAAAACGAGATACTTTTTCAGTCTTTGCTTTCAAGCTCCTTAAGCATATGATGTACAGTCCTTCAGGTGTTGATAATACGCTCAGATGGACAACAAAATATCAAAATTTATGGAAAACTGAAGCTTCATTACTGCGTTCACAAGAGCCCGCCACCGTTCCCTATCAGATGAATCCAATCAACACCATCCAAACCTATTTTCCTAATGTCCAATTTAATATTATCCCCCTTTCTCCGCCTATGTATTCCGATGGTTTCTTTCCTTCGGACTCTCCAACCATAATTTTGTATGCAATTCCTATGTCCACAATGCGAACTGCATGCAACCCCTATATCCTCCATGAAACATTTAGCGAAAAGTACAACCTATAGAGTTCTTCATTAAACGATGGCTAAAGGAAAACCGAAACAAAATCATTACGATAATCTCCGAGTCTAGTTTGCAACCGGAGACTTCCTGAATAAGAACCAAGTTGGAAAGGTGCTACATACTCTTTGGAATACGCTGAGATTCCAAGAACGTTATTCACGCCAAATCACGTGCCTCATTATTGCACTGTCATACTAGATCGGTGTTGCGAAAGAGATAAAAAGTGACCTGACCTTTTAGCAACTGTTGCATAACAATGAGATATTCGGGTATTGTTGCTGAGAAACGAGATAGATAGACAAATATGGATATCGTCAGGGCTTAACCGAATTTCAGACCTCAACATGGGGGCAATTATGTTCCTTCCGAAACGTTACAGTCCAGGAGAAAAACATTAATTGTTAGTAGAACGTAGGTTTCTGAAGAGGATCTACTCATAGACCAAAATTCAATCGAGGCAACAATTCCATAAATCGATTCCCTTTACTGTTATTGTCACTGTATCCTGATGAAAATTATACACTGTAATAGAATCTAGGGCAGACTGTGAAGAACATTCCAGTTCTACGTAATTCAGATCCGTGATCTCACGACAGGTGTGTGAGGTAAGTGCAGGCAATTATCTAGCCACTGAACATGAAACAACCTTCAGGCAACATAGAGACCTACCTCATTCTATCTGCAAGCAATGGTCACAAAATTAGGACCTAACGTTGTTCTGATTACATCGTGCAATAAAAAGTAGGTAAAACGGCATTGTCGAATTGCTCTTTTAATATCAACTCAATAGAACCGAATCTTTCTTAATAAACTTCTCACCTCATCATGAAACAAGAAGTTTCGTTATCGTCTTAACAAAAGACCACCACCGGTCTCTGCTCAATTTTACATCTATTTTAATATTATACTATCATCTACACCTCTTTATGAAGTGCGAAATACATTCACAGTCTACCTATGGTGGCATTCGAAGCAACGGTCCTTGTATTCCATTGCTAAAATATGGAATCAAAATACATTGGGCTGACGTAAGTTCCTTCCAAGACATGTTTGGCAAGAGAGGTATGTTTTTGATACCCCTGACTGAGTAATTTTCTTGCGAATTGCAAACATGAAATTGCCTTAAGGTTGCAGCATGTGTTAGCTTTGTAACTACAGTACCAGTTCTATGAACACATTGCATGGGGTCAGCTTACAGAATGTTACATTAAAAAGCACAGGGTAATTACAAGTGAAAAGTATGAATGAGAATAAGCGTTAAAGTTGTTTGTAAAACCATTAAAATATTGGGCCCTTCTCTGTACAAACATTGATCACTGTTATCTGTGACATAAATTTCATATTGAAATTTGGAGCTGGTCGAGGCGAACAACTTCAATATGAAGCTTAAAAAACACATTATTGAACTACAAATTTTGTGTTTTATTTCCATCGACTCTTAGAAATTTAATATAACAGAATCTCTAAACTGTGCAACTCCGTTGGAAACCAAACTGTTCACTTTGGACATAGGAGATTATGTATTTTACAAATTACCCTGAGAAAAAAGAGTTCTTCAAAAACTGATGGGCATATTGTCAAGAAACTCCAACCCTTTTATGAAACCCGAGTGTCCATTACTGTGTTCACGGAAGTCCGCCATAGGATCATGTCATGAGCCACATAAATTCAGTCCGCAACACACACCATATTTTAATATTCATTTTGATATTATCCTTTGCCTAGCTGTCTCTTTTTTTCAGGTTTCCAGAATAAAATTTTGTGTGGGCCTACGTTTCTCAACTCCCCAGTCATGTAACATTCCTCACCCACATTATGCTTCTCGACTTGATCATCCTAATAATATTTGGTAAAATTATGAATCTTCTCATTTTGTACTTCCTTTCAACATCCTGTTACTTCCACTTCTTACATGTAAATATTTTCCTCAGCACTCCATCAATACATGTTCATCTCTTGCGATAAAAGACCAAGAATCACGCCTGTTCAGAATATGTGCGTTCATTGATAAAATTGACCGCAACTGTCTCTTCCCATCTCCCGGCTGGAACTGCATAACTCACCGCCAAGCGCAAGGTTTTTCCGATACCACTAAAGTATCGCTCCATAAAAACAATAAAATCAACTAAAGGTTTTCTCATCAGTTCCTCCTGGTAGCCGGAAAGTGACAGATGCGTTCTACTTTATCAGTGAACGCAGTGAGTTAGGCCTTTACTTTCTTAAATACGAGACGGAAGACGTTCTGGACGGAAAACTAGCAAGTATTCCTTGAATTAAGTCTGGTGTTAATTTCTTCTTGAATTTAATATTTGCCAGCTACGTTCATAAGACAGGACCCAGCCAACAGCAATTCATCAAGATCAGTGAACGGCGGATGTCGACAACTAGCCCCTAGGGTTAAGGATCAGAGGACCAAAGAGAAAAAACAGCAATGTGACCGCCAACGTCATTCGTCTCAAGTACGCAAATAATAACGATAATAATGTCCCCTCCTTTGCAGTCAGTTCCCCGGGGCGAGTGAAAGTAATGGCATCATTGTCTTCAGACTGTTCTTGTAGGAAATTATTTGGTCTTTAAATTACAGTCTATGTAGTGGTGGCAGCTGCGTATAAATACCTGACGAGGCAGCCACAAGTATCAGTGTTTCTACAGCAAACTACAAACTACAGACAAAGATGGCCGCCAAGGTGCGTACAGTCGTGTGCAGAGGGTCTCAGGCCCACTGGAGGATTACTCAAGAGATTGCGTATTGTGTAAAATATTTTTATCATAACTTTCTATCGAGGATTGGCTTCTCCGTATCTTTCTCGCTAATCATGAATCTCTCCTCCATTTTAATTAATAATTCAGGGTTTATTTTGATAATCTTCCGCCTCCCATTTGTAATGCAAATTACAAATCAATTTTTTCATACACCTGTATTGTAATTTATCATAATATGTTTATTCCATAAAAGCTCATTGGTAACTACACGTATCACCTACTTTAAAGATCAGTAATTGTGCCTACAAAAGGTATTTAATGGTTTAGTATGGTTCTCGGAGTACTTGACGAGTATTTCCCTATACATTGTTTTCTTTGAGGTAGGGATTGAACTATTTAACAACATTATTTAGACACTCTTCGACTCAAATGATTTAATTATTTTCCAATTAAATAAATTTTATTTCATATATTCTTTATCCTTCAGCCTTTAGATTCTATTTAAAATTTCATCTCTGCAGTTTAAATTTAATATTTTTCTATTAGTGCCCACCAACATCTCTATTTCATATAACAGTGTTACTATTGCTAAAACTTAATATGAAATAAGTCTCTGGTCTCGTAAGATTTTGATTCGTGTATTCATACTGAGCATACAGGACGAATACGACAACATGGAAGTGAAACTGTCGTATTAATTATCTACGATATAAAAAGCGCTGTATTTTCCAGTCTCTAGCGTGGCCTTTATTTCGTGTAAACATTGAAAACACAGAAAAAAAGGATGACTGTTCAATGCCTTCCAAATTTTCGTCTTATGCCGTCCAGAATAACCTGTTGCGGTCTCTTGTCTTTTTGCAAGGGGTTGGTAAAGAAATAGGGCACTACTGCAATCTATATTGCACACGAACCGACTAAGAGCCAGTTGGTGGTTTTATTTTGTACAACCCTTGTGTAATGGAGTATAGCCGCGTTCAGAAATGAAGGTAGCACAGGATTAAGAGAGAAAATAAATTAAGGAATGCTATCTGTTCGAACATATACTGTAGTACAAAACACACTGGTGTTTTTAAGTGATAGTGTAACAAATGGTGTGTGGGACTGCATAACATAAAATATTTTAGGCACTGAACATTCACATTTTGCACAAAAGGTGACGAATCTGACAACAGTTGTCAGTTATTTACATAATTTAAATTTATGTTCCCAATTCAACGAGAACAAACATTAATTTCCAACTCCTCTTGTAGTATTTTGGACAGTTTATACATAACTGGGACA
Organism: Zootermopsis nevadensis; assembly: GCF_977971745.1. Classification (NCBI taxonomy): domain Eukaryota; kingdom Metazoa; phylum Arthropoda; class Insecta; order Blattodea; family Termopsidae; genus Zootermopsis; species Zootermopsis nevadensis. The sequence continues at coordinate 7,853,595 of NW_028259140.1, read as the reverse complement.
ATTCTCTAATTTCAGTTCATCCTCCTCGCTGCCCTGGTAGCTATTGCCAACGCCGGCTACCTCGGGGCCCCAGCCGTGGGCTACGCTGCCGCCCCAGCAGTGGGCTACGCTGCCGCCCCAGCAGTGGGCTACGCTGCCGCCCCAGCAGTGGGTTACGCTGCCGCCCCAGCTGTAGGTTACGCTGCCGCCCCCGCTATCAGCTACGCTGCCCCCGCGGCTGTCGCCACCCCCGCCATCACCTCCCAGCACTCCAACATCCTGAGGAGCTACGGTAACCTGGGACAGGTGTCCACCTACTCCAAGACCATCGACACACCCTTCTCTAGCGTTCGCAAGTCCGACGTCCGAGTCAGCAACGACGCTCTTGCTTACCCTGCCGCCCCCGCAATAGCTTATGGTGCCTATGCCGCCCCCGCCCTGGCTGCAAAAGCTTACCATACCGCTCCAATCGCTGCTGCCTATGCTGCCCCCGTCGTCAAGACCGCCGCCACCGCCGTGGCAGGACACGGCCTCCTGGGTGTCGCATATTCTGCAGCCCCCGCAGTCGCCCACATGACCTATTCCAACGGTCTTGGCATTGCCTACTCTTACTGAACTGACACTTTCTCCGAAAAGGAAAACTCATCACAGCCTGTATTATTGGATTTGCGAGGAAAGTAGCTTCTACCAAAAGCGATATTTTATTTATATCTGAAATCATCTACATACTTATCTCATCTACATCCTTACTTAGAAACTTGTATTTATACCTGTAAATAAATGCTAATGACGCTTAACATTTTGTAGTTCTCAATTATTCAATTATAAGTAATTAGCATCAGTAAATAACGCATTCATTCAAGGATCTAATCACTTAGACCCGTATAGAATATTACAATAACTGATCATTCTTTATAAACGGTCTAAGGAGCGTGTGTCGAAATCTGGGTCAGGGGTGGATAATTATTTGAAACACAACCTTATGTACCTATTTCTAACGGCGCTACACAATTACACAAACATTATTAATGCAACTAGAAATGTGCCCTACGCTTTCCTACTCCCACTTATTTCTTGTTAGTTTCGTTCCTTCATTTACACCAAACTTCATACAAGTCCAATATACGAAACTTAATTTTTTAACAAAAATCAAGACGATGAATAACGTCCAGAGAGTTCGTTGGTTTAGTACAATTTATCGTTCTGTTACGAGTTCCTTATTTGTTAATAAAAAACAATTCCAATAAATAAAAGTTATCCCCTCTTTCACAGCCAAGGAACGTTTTAATGCAATATGTCAACAAAAAGATCAACTTTCCCTGTACATAGTACGCATACACTTACTCAAACGTCCCCACAGCTTCCAAGCATCAACCTTAACCCACTTCATGTGCAAAAACCTGCACATAAAATATTACTGACCTCCAATGACACGATATCATAAAATCTGACTGGTTCTCCGACAAAATAAATCTACTCGTATTCTGTAGTGACCCCAATTGGCCTTGGAATAGTAAGCAAGTGTGCGAGGACCCCAGAACTTACATTTTCATAAACATCTAGATTTTGCTGAGATTACATAAAAACTTAATATATTTAAAAAAACTCTGGTTATTCATAATATACGAATAAAGTCCCTGGCAGGATTTAAGTCTTTCATACCGATTTCAGTGGCCGTGAGGTTTGCGATACGCACGGTTTTAGACAGCTCGAAAATAAGTGCTATGGTTTCAGATCGTATCAGGAATCTGGATGCTTGCTTCGTCTCATCATCTCTAATTTCTTTTATGCACACACGGTTCAATACAGCAGAACACTGATTCTCCGACGCTAAGATCGCATTTTCCTTACTACCATTATGTCTTAAGTAACATTTAGTCCTGCCAACCTACATCTTCAGGATGCACAAAAGGGTTGTCCCTACATTTTATTGAAGTAGATTGCTAAGACGACAGCTAAATCTTATCCCAGACTCTACGGTAGACCTTGTCATTCATCGGTTATTCCTCATGGTTTTCCTCAGCTATCAAGAGAATGCAGAAACACTCTTCTGCTCACTTTTCATAGCCATCCTCGTACCTAATGAATACCAAATTATAAAACACTTTAAGAACGAAGCAAGAAATTTTACAGTGCATCAGTTCGGCTGCTTCGTCTCAGGAACAAATCTTAATATTGAAATTCCGAAATCAAGATTCAGAAAAATTTGGGAATCACTGGTCTAACCCACAGCAGAACACTCAGGATTGGGGAATTGTGATAATGTGTGCAGCGAGCGAGTAATGACGAGGGGCGCAGGTACACGTTCGTCCTGGGTTGGACACACGAGTACGCTGTACACTGTCCCTCCCTAAGGGCGCAGCCCTGCGGCCTCTACAAGGCCGTCCGGTGGGCTGTGTCCTACTGTTGCATGTGTCGTTCTGGTTCCACGACGAGAAAACTTAATTGGGTTCCCATTAAGAACCAGTCGACTTGTTCCATTAGCAAACAAATATGGATATTTCGTGTCGCAAATTTGTAACGCTGTCCTTGCATCGTGTCCCAGTACGGACGGCACTTACTAAGCAAGGACTTACGTAGCGTCATTTGAAATGTTCGCTAGAATTATAACAGAAATTATTTATATTTTATTACAATTATTACAGTTACCCTGCCGCACAGGCTATTACCGCTTATGCCGCCCCCATCGCTGCCGCCGCCCCCGGTATCCTGGGAGTAGCTTAATCTGCCGCCCCCGCTGTAGCTCACATTTCCTACAGCAACTACGCCTACTGAGTATGCAAAGTGACAGACTGTGTTGGAGGCATAGTCGCACGTATTTAAATTGTATTCATTACAACATATGCTAATTAACTAATAATTATGTCTGTACAGTGTGTTATTTTCTTCTTGTGTATTATACAGATGTGTTCTGAAACCTCGCAGTAATCGACTGCTTTATAATATTGGTTATCGGCCAGAGCAGGTCAAGATTTGAGTACACATCGTTTTACTGAGACAATCTGTCCATTGCTTGGTCTTCATGTAAGATAATATGGCATTTAAATTTTTCGTTATTTTTATCTTTCTGTTTTGACTAATTCAAAACTAAATGTTTAAACCTATAATTTTGATTTTGATTTATGACATCGGGATAATGAAAGAATGATAATCCCTGAGCAATAATTACAAGAATGTACTCGAACCTGATGATGGTCACATTGAGCTGAAACATTTAGCTCAAGAGAATGGAGTATAAAATGACTGTAAAAGTGACGGAGAGAATTAAACAAATGACAGGGTATCTGTCCGACAACGATTTTCCCTTTTCGAATCCCAGATTCTGCTGATGTGTGTGTACTGCTTAACTGAACATTGGAATAAACTTGCAAACACAGTACAAGCCTAAACGGAATTTAAATATTAACAATAACTTTATCAACTTCGTTCTTGCTTCTCCTAATCCATTAGAATTCGTACCAATGTAAAAAAAACAGTACAACGTCATTTGATTCGCGACTTAAATTGAACAAACCTGATCAAACATGAAGGTAATGCTTAAATTTACTGGCTGGACAAATAAAGTGGCTTTAATATACAGAGAGCCAATTGTCCCAAATATAAATGTATCTCGTCACCCGAGAGGTAGCATCAAACAAAAAACAGGCAAGTTTATGTGAGTGGTGTTCATTTTACTATCAACTTGCGTGGTTTGAGCAGCCATTATGAATCGCTGTCAATACGCGATTCAATAGAGCAGGGGCGTTTCCACGCTGCACGGGTGTGTGTTGAACCCGGACTAGCAATGGATTACGTAAGCAGTTGTTCAATCTAGGTTCTTGAACTTGTTAACCGCGGTCTGCACGTACAGACAACATGGGGGCGGAGAGTTCAATTTCTCGGAGTTAGCCGTATTGGCCCAGATAACACTTTAGGAACGAAAAACAGAACATCTTCTGTCTGACTCCCGTGGTTCATTGGTACTCCATGTACTGGAACACAGCAGAACTGATCAGATAAAATACGTTGTTAGCCCGGTAGTTGATGTTTACGCTAATCTTGTCTTCCTTCAAAAATACTTATTCATCGCCCTGATGACGGAGGCAGTATGACCTCTGAAACGTAGGTAAACGTCGACCAGACTACAAAGCGCAACAACCCTGAAGACAGAAATCTTCATACTTATTTTGAGTTTATTTACCGATGCTATTAATTACTCAAATTATATACCATAGAATTATAGTGTGATTCACAGCTAATGAATTTGAAAACAAATGGAAGGCATTGGTCGTAACATAATTTAAGCTACTATGCCGTCGATTACCTGGAGGGAATGAGAAAAGCCATGAAAAATCTTAGTCTAGATATCTGGTCTACGGGTCAATATTTAAATTTGAACCTTCCCAATACAAAGAAGGTTTGAAATTACTTTCTTCTGGATTGCATAGCCGTGTAGTCTGGTCGAAGATCATAAACTTTTCAGAGGTACTTGTTGACGTCATCATCAGGATGCTAATGATGAAGGCACAAAGTATCTCTGAAACGTCGGCAAACTTCTACCACACTACAAGACGCTACGATCCAGAAGACAGCCATCCTCATACTCGCCGCCATGAGAGCCTAAAATCCTACGAAGAAGTTTTGTTAAAATCTCGGTAGTGAATATATTTTTAAAGAATTCATAAAATTTAATTCATATCATAGTAAAAGGGCTACGGATTGCTTGGCGATGGTGTGGGTCACAGGCTGGCGAAATCAGTTGTGTGAGTTGTGCACTAGCGCTTGGCTATTTAATTGTTGTCAGATTAGCCAACAGGCGGTCACCATTCTACCCCTTCCCTTCGAAATTTGCTGTATATAAGCAGAGCAAACAGCTCACAATTCATCCAGTACTATTACAGTGCTTCGCTTCACCTACCGCAATGGCTCTCAAGGTAATTCATCTCCCACAGACAATTCACAAACAGTCTTGTATTTCTATAGCTTAATACTTAAGAGATTGCTTCAAAATGGCTGTGCCGTGTAGCCTCATAAGTTGGCCGAAGGATAGAATACATTATTATTATATCGTTCTCATGCTGTTTAAAGAAATTTTTAATAATATCTCTTCCGTAAATTCTTTAAAAAGCAGTATTTTTAAATATAAGAAAATCATTTTAAAACTCAGCTTTAAATTACTTTCAGCTGTAGACATATAAATACCCTAAAATCTCGGAAAAAATAAATACAATGTGAAATCTTTAAAATTTCACATTGCAATACTGTTTTATTAAATAATATATTTTCTGAAAAGTGAGCAAAATTTAATTATTCTTAGTACATACTGTCCCCCCTTCATAATACTAAAAATTAAACATAAGATTAGCTGATACGTAATATAACTGTTGTTTCGACATAAAAATTATTATAGAATAAAATAAGATTAAGACTGTGTACATTCAATTAAACATGTCTTGGAATCACTCGGTCGTGGTACACTTCTAAGGAACTGAGGAAGTATCTTACAGTTCATGCATTATGTCCAGCGAATAAATGTTTAAGAGGAGATCATAGTTCATATCAGCAAACACTTGAAAAACGAAAGATTTAGACACCGTATCCGTTTGTAAATACTTAGACATGGAGACAGAATAATCCAATTTCCTGTAGTATACAAGTGCAGGGAGATAATGTTCTGAACCTCATTTATGGTTCAGCTATGGAGCGTTAGTACAATACTTCGATAGTAAAGAAAATTAAATTCCTTTCATTCTAAAACCTATTTTGAGAAACCGAAAATTAAATTGGAGAATAATATTAAAATGGATATATGGGTGGGAGGGTGTAAGGGTTGAAGGCGGATATAACTGGCTCAGGATCTGGTGTAAAACTATGACTCAGATTATTTATAAGAAAATAAACTAGAATTCTAATAAAAAGAATATCATTGAAGATTAGGAAATAAAACAAATGGATATAATCGATTATATCACTAGCACAAATCAATATTTTACTTAAGTTACTCAGGTAACAACAAAGAGCTAAATAAAATTACGTTTGAAAATAAATTTAAAGAAATTAATTCAGAAGTGGGCCTAATAAAATTAAAATTCGCAAGAAACAGGAGTATCTTACACATCAAAGCGTTATTAAGTCGTCTATTCCTTTCGCCATTATATGTAGAAGCTATATATCTTTAAAACTGTTTCAAAAATCTACAGTTTACTACACAGACTTACAAATGAAACACACACTGCAATAATGTTCGTCGCCGAATCTCATGATCTTCGAAATTACATCACAAAATACAGACCTACATATCACATATTGCCCATAATGCACTGATTCGACCTTCAAACAGAAGTACGCATTTGCGCAGACGCACAGTAATTCTATTACGCGGTGTAGAAGCTTCCAATTCTCCATTAATTTCCTTGTATTCCAGTGCGTTCTAGTCTTATATTTGTATTTGTAGTATTTCATAATCGAAAAATAATTTAGATTTTTGCCGCGTCATCAAATAGTGTCAACTATCATGCAGATTACTTCAACAGTGGGAACAGTTTTAATAAGCAGCAATGTTTCTAGGATATCATTCAGCGTGACGTTACGGTTTCAAGGACTTCACATGTTTCGTGCGACGTCGAACCGATAACTTCACCCCCAATATTCTCCCATGTTCATATGAACCAAATAAACAGCTTTTTCAAGTACAATTAAAAAAATGTAACTTTATGGAGTCTATTAAATTAGTTAACGTAACTGTAACCGGTTTTTCTGCTACCAGACAAATGACACACGTCTTACAGTCAACGCAGACTATAAGTTACACATTTCACGTACCTTATTTATCTGATCCGAATTACGCAATGAATCTGATATACATTTGTCACAAAAGAGAAAGCAGACTTAATTAAAAGTTTATTAACGGATCAACGTCTCAGTAATTATTCTGTTCAATCTGGGACGCTTGAATGGGTCAGTTTAACATTTTATAACAATCGAGATGTAAGGGTCGTATTGACACGAATAAGGATTTAGTGTCAAAATGACCTTCAAGGATATTCTTCTACATCCCCACTGGAGAAACTCAATGAAGACATAATTTAAAAACATATTTTATGATGACCACAGCGACCAACCCAGACGTTTTCAAATATAAAGTCCAGTTTTTCTTCTTCAGTTGTTAGATTACGACCTCCTACCTGTTGCAACTTAGAACAAACTTCTGAATGTACACCCCCTTTCATCTATTAGGCAGGACTCCTTGCAAGAGTTTCAGCCCATCGCAAAGCCCGTATTTTCGCAGGGCAGGAGAACAAAAAATATGCTGACAAATTCATACCTTGAGTAGGATTTTCACCACGATACCAGTGTTTTCGAGACAGTAACTCTTCAGTCGGGTCATGAATAAAGTAAACAAAGAATAACAATTAGAGCTAAGTTCTCTTTCGAACAGTCCATATCTTGGATACAACCGAAAGTTACCGTGGAGTGGTTGGCAATCTTGCTACGTATTCGGGAACTCCCAGAGCTTGATTCCGACCCTTAGTCCAGCTCAGCACGTTTGTAGGTCTTTTAGTTCCTTCAAGCAAAAACTTCTACGTTCGCGACAACCACTTCCTTTCCAATTCATAAACCATTCGATTCACGAACTCCGCAGTTGCAAAGGTGTCGATAAATAATAAAATAATTGATCAATCAGGAAACAGCAAATATTGTCAAGCATTATTCCAGATGTATCACAAATTATGGTTTCAGTACGTCATCCTCGCTGTCCTGGTGGCTGCCGCTAACGCCGGCTACCTCGGTGCCCCCGCCGTGGGCTACGCTGCCGCCCCCGCAGTAGGCTACGCTGCCGCCCCAGCCTTCAGTTACGCTGCCGCCCCCGCCATCAGCTACGCCGCCCCCGCGGCTGTCGCCACCCCCGCCATCACCTCCCAGCACTCCAACATCCTGAGGAGCTACGGTAACCTGGGACAGGTGTCCACCTACTCCAAGACCATCGACACACCCTTCTCTAGCGTTCGCAAGTCCGACGTCCGAGTCAGCAACGACGCTCTCGCTTACCCTGCCGCACATGCTTATGCCGCTTATGCCGCCCCCGCTGCATACGCCGCCCCAGCTGCATACGCTGCCCCAGCTGCATACGCCGCCCCAGCTATTCGTGCCGCCCCATTGGGAGTCGCCTACTCTGCCGCCCCAGCCGTCGCCCACCTGAGTTTCTCTGGTCTGGGTGTGAATTACGGATGGTAATTCAGTTAAGGAATGAAAACTGTTCATTGGCCGATGCTAACTGTTTGCCCCCATGGTAAAAAAAATCACCGATATTCATCATTTAATTCCATTCTGTACATAAATGTTTTGTATATGATAAAATATTTATTTATCCTTTCAATAAATTTGTGAATTTACCCAGTGACGATTTTATTCATATGCCTGAACCCAGAGGTCTCCAAAACTTTTTCACAAATGTGTCACAAGCTCAAATATTTCTGTACTCGCAGACCGGAATATCAAGGCCAAAATATTTTTGAAAATATGGGCGCCCAGTATGCAAATCTAGGTTACTTGAATACTCAGAAGTGGGGCAGTAATCAGGTAAATTATGATATTCCGAAAAAATTTCTGATATGACCGGTTTAACTTCAATTTCTCCACCAGATATGAAAGTTAATCAGATATATACGTAACAGAATTGTGGTGTAATTACATACCGCGGTGTAAATCAGGCGTTCTTTGTACCTACTTCATTTATTGCATATGTAATTCATAAACGCCTTGATTTTTAGCAAAAAAAAATCCGAATAAAAATGCACCACACTTAACTCACTGCCATAGTGTTAGAAACATTCCTAGTATCTTGACTCACGTGCAAGATTTCCAGACCTACAAGAAATATTCGTAACTTGCTCGTTAGTAATTGATATAATTTCTCATAGACGACATTCAGCTTCAATTCCACAGACTTTCGAGAAACACAAAAAATACATTGATTCACAGCGGTAATACTAAAAAAATGAATAGTGTAGCATTAAGAATAAATTTTAAACTCCTTTTTGAAAAGGAAACAAATAACAATCGTCTTATAAATTATTATACCTAACCAGCTGATAAACCAAGAGATGAAAGATACATGCCATTTCTGTGAGACGACGGAAATATTCTGGGATCTGAGGCCCTCAAGATGGTTGCCATGTAGATTGCGGTTTCCTCTGGCGTGTGTGACTCTAACGCCGAGTAATGTCTGTTTTGCAACGTTTCTCCGAAACGCTGATGCCCACTTAGAAGACTAAATGCCGTCATAACCCCGAAGACAACAAAAGACAAGACAATGTATAATGTCAGTATTGGCAAAACTCCAGTTAATTTCGGGAGCCAAAGGGAATTGTAGGCTACAAAGTTCCACATTACAGACCGTCAAGTGGGAAGAGTACTTATATAACCACCGCAGATCAAAGCTGAAGATTTAAAAGTACAAAGCTAAAGGCGTGAATGAATTCAGCATAAAATTCGACGCTAAAAATCATGCCGTCAGGGAATATTCTTGAATACGACAGAAAATTTCGCGTTTTACATTAATAAACTGTGTTAACAGATTTAGTTTTAAAACGGCAAAGTCATGAGCATAAAAATATTGCTATTTATAATAAAATAAACCCGTTACACGGAACATTGGCACGGGGTATTTCTTAAAGTAGACTATTCTTTATTTGCATTCCAAAAAAATTAAACTACAATCAATCTTATGCTTGGTCAAAGAAAAATCAGATGCAAGTAGGATATGGAGTTATCACGGCAGCGAGTGCAAAGATGGCGGGCTGTCTTCTGGGTTGTAGCGTCTTGCAGTCTGGTAGACGTTCATCAGCGTTTCAGAGGTACTTTCTGCGTCCATCATCAGTGCCCTGATGACGGAAGCTACTCAGCCTTATAGCCCAGAAAACAGCCATCTTCATCCCCGCAGCCGCGAGAACCCCCCAAAAATTTGATCTGTTCGCAGATCAAATGATTCAAATCAAAAATCTAAAATAAACGTAAGATTAAAATAGTAATTCGTATTGATGATGGCATTTTCGTTACACCATACGCCAGTTATATTTAAAAGGACATAACTGAAGGATTATTACCAAATGGTCTCAAGTAAGTGACGCCATATTCAAAAATACATACACAAATGTGTTCTGTTTGTGTAAGCTTTTATTGCTATTTCTTGCAATCGTATCAACATGAGTCAAATTTCATAAATTGCTCTTATGTTGTTGACATGACTGCATAACAACCAGAGAGTAAAGAATAGATAATCGTAAAAAGAGCGTACGCATTGAATACCAATATGTCCGTTCTGTTACGAATGCAGTCTGGTGGAATGTCTACCAGACTACACGGCGCTACAAAAAAGACAGAAACCTTCCTACTCACCGCTGCGAGAACCTCAAATTCTCCATCATGATCGGGTGACGTTGGCTCTGAAGAGTTCGCCTGTCCCTTTCACCACATACACAGAACTACAGACAGACACTGGCCGTCTTATGATGCAACACGCAGCGCGCCTTGTTAAGTCACTGCGCTGTATCCTAGAAAATATATGCGAGGTTAGCACAGCGAATCGTGTCTTGTGCTTCATTTCATAGCAGTTACTAAGTTCTTGTGACAGAAAGCTTGTAGATATTTAAAGGTGTTTTTAAGATTAATGAAGCATGTGGTGTTTCTCGCTGTGAACATGGACGCCGAACACGTGGTTTCCCTAGAGCTCCATCAATCACTGAACGACTTTAGTGTGTGCTGAGCATCCCCCCCCCCCCCATAATCTTCCCCTACCTTACGTTTTTAAACTTTTAAACCATTTTCCCATAATTATTTCTTTAATCAACATAAGTAGGTGCTTATTTCTGCCTATTTCTGTGTTTATAGTTTTCCATGACGCCTCCCGCAGTCGCATTTTCGATAGTTATCTTAGTTGTATCGATTGAGTTGTATGTGGTCCGTTCTTTTCAGAATAAGGAGATTTTTGGAATTAAAGAGAAGCAGAGGCGAGTGAATATTCTTTAGTTCCACTTAGTTCCTTTGTTGTGTTCTCTTGTTCCGACTCTCTGTTGTCGGTTGCGTTTTGGTTCCTTTGACATTGCCTGCCGAGATAATTTGTAGCGCAAACCTGAATGACCCTTAAAATTTTTAAAAGTCGACACCCATTCATGAGGATATACCTAGACTAAAGAAGCAAAGTACTTGACCGCCATTTTTGTGAAGTTGCCCCCGGGATTAGACATGGATTACGTAGTCGTGAAAGAGTCTGTTACGGCTATTGCCAAGACCAAGGACCAGTTTCTGCAAGGATTGCTTACCCCAGACCTTCAAAGCGAAAGTTAAATGCAATAACGACCTCTTCCAGTCCGGAGGACGTAAATTAGTCTGTGAAATAGAAGGCATATAAAAGGAGGCATTCGCACACTGGAAGCATTATTACACTATTCGCAGTGCAAAAAACATCCAACATACAATGGCATACAAAGTAACGTAAAACTGTTCAAAACTGTTTTACTCGGGCTCGCCAGTGAGATATATCTCACATAATAATCTTAGTTGGTATTCAATAGTTTTATAAATATTCCTAAAGAAAAGGTGGCTTTTACAGAAATGGCACTGGGAAATATTTGGATGACTAGGCTTATGGGGGGTTAAAAATTACAGCTGCTAATTTAAAATAACTGAAATTTAAAAAAAAAACAAAAAAAAAACAGATTTTAAAACGAAGATTTCTGTCTTCTGGGTTGTTGTGATTGATATGACCTCTGAAACGTCGGTAAACTTCTACCATACTACACAGCGCAAGAACCCAGAAGACAGAAATCTTCATACGCACCGCTGTGAAAACCTCAAATATTACATAGATTTTAAAACTTTAAGTAATTCACGTATTGCATTGTTCTAGAAGATTGATTTATTCTGCGACTAGAGTAAAAATACAAACAGGCTAAATTAAAACAGCCGTTGACAAAATAACACAAAAAACATTTTGGCTTCAGGCGATAATTAATAATTATGGCAGAACGCGTTCAAATAAGACGGTGATTAAAAAAATAACAAGTCTCAAATTTTGTTTCATCTGATTTCAGAGAAAGTCACCCCTTACTACAGGAATACGAACAATACTCGGAAAGACATTAAGACGAAAGAGTAACACTGAACAAAATTTAATTAATTTGCTTTGTATAGATATCTAGGTACCGGTTTTGAGAATTATCTTTCAAATTTCGTATTCCATCATAAATACTAACTCCAGTTCATGTTAGCAACACTAACAGAATTTCAAAAAGAACCCCTGCAGTCCGCTAAAAGACTTTTTATACCGATATGAGAGACCATTAAAGTGATATTTTCAACATTTAAAAAAGCATAAGCTTCGAGTGTCTCATGCAAAACGAGAGCCTCATCTAGAGACTGTATTGCCTGCAGCTTATCGTCCCGGCAGCCCTGGTGGCTGTCGCCAACGCCGGCATCCTGGGAGCCCCCGCCGTAGGCCACGCTGCCGCCCCCGTGGCGATACACGCGCCCGCTATCGGTGCCTCCCATCAGAGTACCTTCCGTACCCTAGACGGTAACTCCGCTGTGTCCCACTACTCGAAGGCCGTGGACTCTGCCTTCTCCAGCGTCCGGAAGTACGACACTCGCATCAGCAACGACGCCGTCGCTCTCGCTCACGCTACTTATGCTGCCCCCGCCGTCGCTTACCCTGCCGCCCCAGCCATAGCTGCACCCCTTGGTGTCGCATATTCTGCCGCCCCTGCAGTCGCTCATCTCACTTTCGACGGATTTGGTGCCCATTATGCTTATTAAACCCATCTTAAGACAACCGGGCAGCGAGGTTTCATAAAAAATCTGACACTTTCATACCCCTTCAGATGTTCCCGTTATTTATATCACCACGACATAATAAAATTTACTGAAGGCAAAACGTGTTTTTAGTAGTTCTGGACATAAATTTCTGAAAACCTATTTGTTATGCCTTGTTTCCTGTTCTCCTGCAATTAAAAACAGCTGATTTGCAATACAAAAATTCATACTACATACTTATAATTCATTTCAGAATAATGCCCGATTTGAAACAGTTCAAAAACATATCAGATATTTTATATACTGGTTAGCTAATTATGATTTCCGTTCTAGGGAGTCATACAAAGAAATACAGAAAAAATGGATTACTACAGATTTAATTCTAGTTTGGAACAGCCCAAAGGATTTAATCTGCTAAATCTCAATAACATTAGCTAATTAACACCTTAACAATCCTATTCAGAGTACCTATATAAAATAAGTAAAATATGTAACATCTACGAAAGTCATTTTCTACAGAACACTACAGTGGGCATTCAAAAAGTCAATTATATTGACTTTCATTGGTAATTTTTCGTACTCGGACATTCTGTAGACATCAAAGTAGACCAAAGAATGTTTTGCTTGCTGCAAGGTATGTCTCCTACGAGCAGACAATCTACTTTTTAAGAATCGCAATGTTCATCACTGTGACAACAGCAATAACGCTCTGCTAATAAAAGCCTATATATGGCACAGGCAGAAAATCACAAATCAGTAATGAGCCTCATTCATAGCAGTAAAATTTCTTGAAGGAGGTGATAAAATATATGGTAGCCCTGAACAGCAGGTCAGAATTAAACCCCAAAGCCTTTGAAAGTTAATATATGGACTGAGCAAGCAAGTTACCACTTATGAACTGTCATAACAGCAATTATATAATAAATAAATTCAAGACACAAGAATTACATTATTATAAAACACAGCAGTAAGCCGGTTATGAAATGAGTTGGTCGTATATAACATCAGACTAGGTCATGGTGACTTAGAGGAAATTGTCTTGTTACAGAAGAAACAGAGTCACGGTTAGCAACCTACAAATGGTCCTTAAAGTAATATAATAATTCAACCTAAAACAAATATATGTCTATATTATGTATACTCTTCACTAAATATTGGATGAAGAGTGATATGGATGGGACACACAGTATGTTTTAAAGTTGAAAAATGAGTACAGAATTACAATGAGAAAACCTGAAAAAGAAGAGCAGACTTGAAAGAACTAAGCATAGATGGGAGAATATTATAATAAATGTTAAAAACAGCATGTGAGAAGGCCAATGGGTTTCAGCTGGCCCAGGATAAGGTCCAATGGTGGCTCTTCTGAACACAATAATAAACATTCAAATTCCATAAGAACATGGTGAAATTCTTGACCAACTGAGCACAAAGAAGTTCTTCAAGAATGACTGCTTCATGGAGTTCATTCATGATGGATGAAAAGTATGTAGTGCGAAAATCTACTTACATAAGCCACTGCTGACTTTTCAAGGGAACACCATACTTGGGGTAGTTGGACAATGTTTGTAGCAAAGGAGTTCTAAAATTATGAATACCACTTACATCAACAAACCATTGCTCACTGACCTAATAACAGTAAGACACTTAAATCATATTTGTACTGTATTGCCTTACTGACTTCCTGTCCTGACCCCACAAGATTGCCAACAGGAGATCAGAATTCCCGCATGACTCTACTTTCACTCCCTTAGAATCATAAATGAAGTTAACAAGTTGTTCTGTTAGTCACTAAACAAGTCAAATTGTTCTGTGTGCAAATGATCACTATTCCGCCTCACTTAAGTAAAAATGGTTGTGGTTGCCGTAACTCTGGAGGTTAATTCCATATGGCACTGCATAATGTTGTCAGACTGGGAAAATCCCTGATCATATATTCACACACCAATTTTGCAACATAGCTCAAAAGGACAGAAATTTGTGTGTATAGAGTGCAAAAGGTGAATGCATAATGAGTAGGTAATATGCACATATTTTATCTCCCAAATCCTTAATGGACTCTGTTCACGCTTGTTATAAAAGGTGTACAACTACAATGCAGTAAATACATTTCATATTGGAAACTACTGGCCAAGTTAAACTAAAAGTAAAGTTTACCAGTTTTACAAAGACTGTCTCTTTGGAAGTATTTGTAGTAGAATTTGGTTTTTAGGTAAAATGTCTGGATTTTCTATGGGATGAGAAATGTGTAAATGAAATTCAATTGAAAGTATTTTTGCTTCTATCATGTGTAATATCACAAAGGCAGCTTTACCATTTGCTTCTGTATGGGTCTGAAATGTAGCTTACTTTGACAGAAGAATACAAATCATAAAGTGTTCAGGATAATAATAAAATAAGCAATTCTGAATGTTATGTAATGAAATGATTCACACACATCACCTAGTATTATTAGGACAGTGAAGTCTAGAAAGCTGATAAGGCTGGATATGTGGCTAGAATGGAGATAAGGAATTCATACAGAAATTTGATGGGAAATGTACAGCATAATACCTTATTGCTTGTCATCTACCTCTCAGCACGCACTAATCACATACAAGTACCTGATTCTGTAAGTCTGGAATAACACATGAAACCAACTCCATCAATAAATAAGTAAATCTTGTTGTGATGGTTGTACATACCTACAGCATTACTGCCTGGGGCATATTTTCAAAGAGATCAGATGTAGGGCCACTCCTATCTTATTGCACCAAACTTTGACCCTCCCCCACCCAAATTTCCACATGTACAGGGCGGGGCTCACCTCACCCAACTTACTTTCACCACAGGGCACAAAAAACTCTTGAGTATGTTACATCATCAGAACCCTAGACCAAGATGATAATTGAGAATGTGTATGTGGTCTTGAAAGTGTGTTCTGTTTCTCAATGCTACACACAATGACACATTCCCTTGCAGGCAGATGTAACACTCAACAGCAACCAAGATTTCTGCAATGTGGGAAATGAAATTCCACTTAAATGATCATTACTCTGCATAGGGGATTATCTTTATGTGCACAGAAATAACAACTGTGGACAACATTAATATGGAGGAAATAACTCACAGATGTACAAGTGGGCACCTAACATGTCTGAAATACACTCACGAGTTAACAGTTCTTATTACAGGCACTTCAGTGTTGTAGCTGTCCAGGTTTAAGGCTAGCTGAACCAAAGGGCCCAAGATATTGGCAGTAGAATCTAGCTTCAGAAACACAGTGATTTTATTTCATAATTTAAATTATGGACAAAGTTTGAAACAAGTAATTTTACACATAATGTACCATCATCAGACTTTAAATACAATTAGCCTGATTTCAGTTTTGTGGATATGATACTTTTCTGGTTTCTTGAAATATGGTCCTACATGTTGTGAATTAAAATTTTCCAGTTTGGCATACAAACGTATAGTAAACAGAATATGCTATGAGGAACTTATTCTTTTATTGTTATTATGTCAGACTGTATATGTCCTGAATGGCCAATGTAACACCTGGAGCAGTTGTGGCATTTTAATTTCTAAACAAATTCTTATAATTCTGTTTTCATTATCTATGTACAAAGAGGAAGCCAATTCATACTGATAACCACTACTCTGCATAGTTCACCTAAATTTCTTGGTTAACTTTACATCAAAATTGCTTTAGTACATTCAAAATCTAATAAAAATTACTGAGAATCTTAATAAAATATTAGCTGGGATACAAAATTATGTTCATCCAATTTTAATAATTTATACAAAATAAAGCAGTTCTATAATGTATGAAATAATAATTTGACTGTCTGCATTCATAAAATACTTGTAAAAGCTTTTGTTTAAACATCAATGAGTACACAATAGCAGATAAACATCCAGTCTACTTACTGCCTCAAGATAAATCAGCTAAATACAACAGCAATATTAGTGTAGTGAATATTTTACTGTTTATACTTACTTTTTCTGTCAAAACTATATATATATCTATGGTTGTAAAAACAAAATGTTTTCCCCTTTCAGATTAGCAATGAAGTGAAACTACATTTTATTCTGTAGTTGGCAGCTACCTACTAGCAAAATTACATAACCTTACTACCACCACTACTGCTAACACAGCCACCTGCCAGATGGCCCTCTGTATTACCACAATCTCACCCACCATATTGCAGAGATAAAGCCTGTGCTCACTGCATATGACCAACATCCTATCTTATGGTAAATTTCACAGATACTGCAAACTTTTCAAATGGTGTCCATCACTAATGATCTTCAAGTGATCCCATTATACTAACAATGTTTCATGTACCTTTGAAAAATGCTCAGCTACAACCATCTCATTTTCAATTACTAAATTTAAACTATTTTAATGTATATTACAGGCCTAAATTCCAGCATTCAGAATGGACAAACAATCCACAAATAAGATCAAGGCTAAATGTATGGAACTATATGTGAGTAGTTTACTTCAAAGTCCAACTACATTACCAATAGGCACCCATCAGATAAGAGGCTGAGTAGATCCTAGAGTTGGTCTGGACACACTGCAGAAACAGTAATGTATTCAAGAATTTATTTTGGGAGAAAGACATTTCAGAAAGTAGTGTAATAGAACTACACTTCATTTTTTGTTACAATAAATATTTTTGTCTTATCTTCATCAATTTTTAATACAATCTTCCTTTAAAGTTTGTTACACAGCACTGCCATGCCAGCCCACTAAATCCCCCAGCCCCACTACTATATATAGACATGTAGTAACCCAAAACATGTTTGTCAACAGTCATTATAAAGGGAATTCAGATGCTTCAAAACAACACATATTGCAAGCCATGTTATATATTTGTTCATTACAAATTTAAATTTCTCACAAGCATTCATATTTGGGTGACAAACTTTACATTTCTTGCAGAACACTGTCCTCAACAGACCAAGCACTTCATAAATTTGGAATCTCAAACACCTTAAATTATTTTGTGTAAATCTCTGATTATCTGGATTTTCAAAAAATTCCATCACCTGCAGTGTCATGTCTTAGTTTATGAACACAAACAAAGGGAAAAGTACAAATATGAATACAAGTTTCTTACTTTTACTAAACATACCTTCATTTAAAAACAATGCCACAGCCACGTAAGCTGTATATAATTAAAACACTGCTGCATGAAGTCAGGAAAAAAGGAAAATTTATTACAATTTCAATGACTAAAAATAAATACTATCAGTCCTATTATCAACTGCATGTACCTTAAATTCCTGAATAACAAAATATTTGTAAGATGACTATCTTATATCTTAGTACTAGTTAACAAATCTCTAGTTATGAAGGCATTGGTACTAGAGAAAGTGAAGTTATATGCAATATAAGAGATTGAAAATGTCATAAATATAATTTATGTTCAGAGTGAAGCCATGTTAAATCACTGAAATACAAAGACAGGATAAGGATAAAAAACAAGATGTGAACTAAATTAACTTAATATATCATCATACTAAACTTTAATACAAGAATACTGAGAAAGCAATTACGTACATCCATCCGAACAAATCTACAATATAATGTGTAATCATGCCTGATCAAAATTGATGTGTGTGTTTAACTTGTACCCTATCAAGGATGAATCGAAGAAGTAACCTGTACCAGAAATTACAATATGTAAATTTCATTAGTTACAAATTATAAACCAAAATATAAGACTATAGTAATACTTTTTGGGTGTAAACCAAATGTTATATTTAACTCCACAATATTACAAAAAGATGCTTTTACAGATATACTAATGAAGCATTGAAAGTCATATTGTTATTATATTATTACTTTTACACTGAATTAGTGATGTCACCTGATCTTCGGTAATATGCCTTACAAATACGTTAATCTGAACTATGCTCAAAGTATCTCAAAGCACGTCAAGTAGATCACATGCTGAAGCCAAAAAATTTATATTAAACCGTTAAATACTTGTATCAATGTCACACTCATGTAGGTAATAAGGTCATAATAATGGCAGATTCTTAAGAACAGGGTAATAAAATGTGATTACATATGATACCTATTTTCCTACAAACACAATTCTTACAGATTACATTCATGATGTTTCTTTCTACATCAAAAAGATATATTCATGGAGTGCAAAAAGCTACTCTAGTTTCTGGTAGCTTTGCATGGCTATAAAATAGGACAGTATATGAAAATTATAATAACTGAAATTGTATAAGTATAATATTTCTCTGCAATGAAGATTTCATAAAAACCCAAATCTAGAAGACGAATGTGAGGAAAGAACATGAAATTTACCAACACTAAAATGATTAATTCTGAATCAGAAAACTGCAGTTGTATTAAAAGCATGGGCATTAAGGTTTACATGATAATACTGTGGACAAAATGAAAGTATGAAACTGTTATGATGAATACAGTAACAAAGTGAAGAGGACAAGATGTTGAAAAGTGAAGTGTTTGATTACATTCCAAGAACAAGCTTTAAAACAAAGAGAGAGAGAAAGAAAGAAAGAAAGAAAAGAAAGTGTAATGACACAGCAATAACTACACAACATATGGATTACAGGTACCCAAAATGTCAAATCAAATTCACACACAAAAAATATTTAGAAAGACTTTAGGTAAATTACACAACAATAAGTTGTAATGTGCCTGAAAATTCAGAAATATCATAAGGTACAACATGGAATATGTAACAATTCATTAAGCATCTACATTGAAGTGGGTGACCAACAATTCATCTCCCTCAGCTCTGATGGTTTTGCACGGAATGCTTTATTCTGCGTAGGTGAGTCACGACCACCAGTAACAGCAGAAACATCCACCCCAACTTCCACAGACTGATCACCCTTTGAAACTTCGCTGAACATCCGTGACACGAGAGTGGTCATAGACTTATTGCGGCGTACCTCCATTGATGATGAGACTATCTCGTGCTGTGGCCTGGGTTTCTTTATTTCCTTCTTATGCTCCTCCTCCGGTATGGTTACAGAATCCATGGAATCTGACAAACAATCACGTTGCTGTTGCCCTAACAGACCAGATAAAATCCAGCTGCCAGGATATTTATTGGCAGAATCTTGTCCACCAGCGGCATGAATGTTAGCTCTTTCCACGGTGAATGCGCCTGTGAAATACCTATTGTGTACCCTCCTGCGTGTCTGTGGGGATGAGTCGGGGCTATGTGATGGTGAGCCAAGTGGACTAACTGGTAGAGACTTACTTCCACGACGCATAGCTTTATTGAAGCCTTCCCCAGTGGCCACATTTTCATCACCATTTACGCTAAATCCTCGTACTAACGTTGCTCCTGCAATCATCTGATGTGCAACCTGTACAACAGACTTCCCACAAGCTGCACTGTCACCCGTAAAATTATCATCTGTTCCTGCAAGTTTCAGAGGATGGGTTGTTTTCCTGGAGGCAGTTACAACAGATGCTGTCGTTCCTGTAACAATATATCCCATAAAATCTTTCACCTGTGCCTTTCAAAGGGGTATGCCATCTTAAAATTAGGAGAAGCTACAACCTGTACAGCTGCATTGTTTTGTTATGTCTCAAGGCAAAATGTGCCAAAGCGACAGACCTAAGGGATTTACTGAACTTATGAATGAAGACTGTTCACTTTTTATTTTACCATATTTTTGCATGCTGGAGATATTTTCCCCTCATAATATGAAAGTAGTCATATAAAAATGAAGTGCATCAATGATGAAATTTTAAAATATTTATTGATATTTTATCTCCATACAAACTGGTAGTTTCTTCAAACTTGACAAAGAGTTCCTGTTCTGTATCTTGGCTCCCATTCATTTGCATCATACGCCGGCACAATCTTACGTACAAACTGTTAAGTAATGACAACATAGCCATGTGAAGTACAATGGAGGTTATTACCTTCGGAACAAAAGGTTTCCTTTTTATATTCTGATGATGGCAACTAATCAATGAGGAAATAATAAAATGGATATAATTACACCAGTACATACTCTATTTTTACAAATTTTTAAACACATTTTTTCATTCATAACTGTAATCTGATTAATACAAAATACATCTGGGTTTTCTATGTTTTTAACAATTACAGATCAATACTTTCATTTAGTCATTATAGCAGCTTTGATGTCAGATTTCATATTTTGAACTACTGGTAAAAACGTACATGATATTAACAATATGTGGCAGTACAGAGAAAACACTTTGTGAAATATAGAAGAAACAATAGAGTGTACATTTATCACTCACCAGCATGAGTAGAAGAATCCATTTTAGCCTGTGGGATGAATTGACGGCACTGAAACGTATGCTGTGAGAAATCCTGTTTTGATAGTTGTTCTGACTTCTCTAGCAGTTCACTGGCTTGGTGGAAGTTTGTGTTTTTCAGTCGCTGTGTTGTGGTGTCAGTCTTTGGATATCGTATGTAGAAAAAACTGTCATCATGTGAAGGTGGTGAGAAGGTTTCATCAAGGTCATACCTGTTAGCAATAACTCACACATAAGAATCATCAAAAATTTGGTTAGAAATCAAATGTTAGCACAATGTGAAGCCTTGTACAAAAGGTTATTCGCACAACACATTAAAAGTAAGCTGCAAATATCTGTATAGACCTCAGAAACATGTATTCACACTATACACAAGAAATTAAATTTTACAGTATAAAAACCTTAAATCTCATATAACAAAGAATGTTTCCTGATAGCAGGCAACTATTTTTAATCATAAAGGGTTATACAATGTAACAAAAATAAATATGTGGGCTGAACAACGCATATCAGTGAACCATACATAGCATGTATTAAGAACTTCTGAAATATAATGTGAAGCTATGACAAAGTGCATATTGTCTACTGGGTAGTATATTAAAGCTGTATTTCTGAACCAATGAACAACCAAATTAACCTCGGATTACAAATCACACTGTTATACGGCACATTCAAATCCAGAACATTCTATTAAACAGACTTATTCACATTCTCCAGGTATTAGCAAAAACATGATTTTTAAACAAGTGTTTATAGCAGAGGTAAATCAAAATTCAAAGTCACACAACACAATTTGTGCATTGTTAGTACATATTATTAGTAGTGTGTGAAGAAGGGAAAACCATAATAGATACCAACCAAAGAAGTGGGTGTATCGCTCCATGTAGTAAAAAGTCGATATAAGTTATTCTGTCTTATAGAACAACACAGATTTTCAAAAACAACAATAATCATATTGATAAGAAGTTTTTAGTAGTATTTTTGGCCCATACCTTCCATAACATTTCCCTTCACAGAATAAAAAAGTTGACATTGGAACCACAGTTCCGGAGAATCTGACATAAACATGTCTCTGTAATGTAATGTAATGTAGTAATTCTTATATACGATAAGTACTTGTGATATTCTAAAACGTTTTTACCAGCACAAAATTATCTAGTCTACGACACACTTCTTCTACAACCAATTCACAGCTCAGCTCTTTCCGCAATAACGAAAGCAGATTGTTGACGGCAGTAATGTAACACAACAATGCCGAGTAAACAGATAACACAACAATTAGTTTCTTAGGTAACAACAATGCACGCTGGAGTTCATATAAAAGCTAACCAATGTTGTCAGTCCATATTTACAAATTGTTGATATGAATCTTACACACCTTCGTTACGCTTTTTTGCCAAATGACCCTTCCGCATAGACGTATTTACGTCAAAAAGAAACAAATGACAAAATACAAATGTGAACCTTACTGCTATTAATGTTAATACTGCACTCAAATTATATAATGAAACACTATGTTCACTGTATCAACAAGAAACCAAATATAAATGAATATGACTTGGTAATGAAAATTACTTTCAAAACATGTGGAGGGTGCAATATTATGAATGTGAACAGATAGTCAAACTCGTGAGACCTCCGGGTCTTCATTGTAGCAAGCATGAAGATGACTGCTGCATAGAAACTGAGTGACATTTCAGTAATGCTTTCTTCTTCTGTTATCAGGGCAATGAGTAAGTTGCATGTGAGAAAGCAAAGATAAGACACAGGAAGAGACAAGACAAGGTAAAAGCTTGGCTGGATCAATGGATGCAGTGGAGGATTTAGATGACAAATAACAGTGCAAGGAAGCCAATGGCAGAGTCAGAGGATCATGACCTGGATAGGGGTTAATAGAACTTGGAAGTAGACAGAAAAAATACAACATATGGAATGACGATGGGGGAACAACAATAAGAAAATTAAGAAGGGACACCTATAATAAATACAAAAATCAGAATAACACTAAATACAGACAAATAAAAACTGAGGAACTGTGGAAACAGATAGGACATGCAATGGAATAGAAGAATAATCCCTATCAGGGTCCCTAACTGGAGACATGAAAAATTTAGGATAAATAATATGCACCTAAATAGATACCAGTGTGTTCATTTCACTCATATGTTGCAAACTTACTGAAACAACGTATAATATCTTAACCTGCACCAAATTAGTTTATACTATCCTAATGTTATATGTAGTCAAAACTATCCTCATGGCAGGGTGCATTTAAGAACATTTTGCTGAATGCATTATCAGAAAAGAAGACAGGAGAGCAAGTGTGACATCACTGAAGAGTAAAGGAGAAAGAGAAGGGAATCTGACAAAGTTATATAGCAGATAATCCTGCAACCTGGTAATGGAATCAAATGTTCCACTAAAAGTTTAATTTTCTCACCTATCTCCAATCTTGCTTTTCATCCACTGTGGTAGAGAAATGCCAGAGTTGAGGGAACGATCTTGTTCTGTAGACCCCATGGTGTATACTTATTGCAGTGTTCTATTACAAGTAGATACAGTTGTGTAGAGTAGACGGGCAATTTGTTTCAGGAAATGGTGAACTGTTGTTAACTAGGAATATGGCTTCAACATATTGTGGGTCTGGGAATACAAAACAAATTTATATTTCATACAACTACACTAACCTAACAGCTTGTTCTCCACGACGTTGTAACACAAGTGCAACATGCAGAATAGTATCAGGCGTAAAGACGGTGTTATGTATTACTGAACAATTAGAAAATGTTTTAAATGCAGCCCTGGTCAATTCAAGCCTTTGGTTAGACATTCAAGGTCGTATTAAGCAATAAAATCAACCTTTTTGACCTTGCAAACGAAACGTTTTGGCACGATTATATAAAAATGTGCAATAAATATGCAAATGAAGTAAGAGTTTTAACATTAGACATTTTTCGAAACCAAAACCCACACTTATACTTACGTGATTTATTTTGATCAGTGCAAAATTTTCAAAAAAATCCATGGTTCCCATCACCTGCGTTCCACAAATAAAGTCCAACACAAGAAAACCAACATGGCTCCCTTATCCCGTGCCAATACCCACGCCTGCGAATCGTTGACCAGAGAAAATTTACGGTGAGTGTTGATTTTCTGTAGTACATACCAGATGGCACAATCGGCAATGTTTATAGTGTTTTAATTACCTAATAACACTACATTTTTTTCATATTTGCAGTTCATTAATCATACTATCACTTTGTGCTATAGTCTGAGCCACCGACAGCGTCGATAAATAAATGAACAAATAAAATAATAGCGTCGTCAAATATGATTAGGATTATCAAATCAAAGACAACGTGATGGACAAGGAATGTATTACACAAGGGAGAAATATAAAATTTTAGTTCGGAAACCTGACGGGAAGATATTATTGCCTTCTCGAGGTCTCTGCTTCACAGAGTTCATAAGGAATCAGATATTACTGACGCAAAATTCTTAATCACGCGACAAATCAGGTTTACTCCTTTACACTAATGTCTAAGTAATTACTACAAACAAAACAACTTCCCAAATACAAATAAAGAAATATCCCTCTAAAAGACATAGACTGACTTTAGTTGGTAACAATGATTACATACGCGTCAGTAACTTTTAAAAGAGTGTGATCTGATTTTGTTCAATGTTTGTTACCGGTTTCTAATGCTTTAAAAATATGAGAAATATCAACTGTTTTATATTTTTAAGGGAAGTAATAATTGTCACGTACAAAACGGGAATTAACCTTCTTCCCAATATGTAACCCTACGTTCTTCTATTCTATGGTTTTGATCGTTTATATATTTGTATATTATTCAGCAGCGTTTCTCTTTCACTGACTGACCGACAGACTAACTAATTAGTTATTAATAACTAACTACCAGTCTTCTGAAAATATATAATGATTCTGTCTTTCCCGTTTCCTTTCACCCTGTCAGTCTGAGAGTATGACGTAGGTATATAATATAAATGTGACGTCATATATTTTAACTTCTGGAATCTAGAATCTTTATTTAATTAAAGCAAAAATAACTCAGTTTTCTTCCTGCATAAACTTTCACATGTGTGTTAAAACTGTTCTATTGTAGTTCGTATTGTTTATGATTTAATAAAACTGCGTGTAGATTGATCTATAGGCTACGCATGGTTGCAAGAACTGGGCAAGGGTTTCATAAAGATATATGACAAACAAATAATTTAAATACTTCAGGATATTTTATTTTAAGAACTTTCCGCGTGAAGAACAGGTGCAGGCATATGTTAGCTACGTACTTCTGTACCACTGTACTTACAAACACCTGCTTGACCGACTGAGTGAACGAGTCTTGTTGGAAGGGCTTATATTGGTTCATTTTTTCAGCACGTTTTCTATGACTTTCATCACCCTTATCAAAACAGATGGACAATAAAACCTGTGCTGATCTAATTTCCTCCACCACACTCAGGCAAGGAAACAGCTGCCTGCAACTTGAAGGTGCTTATGGATTAAGGAGTCTGCTTTTAGCGGCTAAAAGTGTATTTCCAACAATCTCCAAACGTCAATGCGAGTTTATCAAAAACAAATGCAATGAGAAGTGAGTCGAGAGGGGGAAATGAGACTTGAGGAACACAGTTTCTGTGCAACATATCTTTGGGTGTTATCTTCCAGATTAAGAACTAATGTACATTTTGTTTTCCTACTTAAATTTCTACCTAGCTGAACAAGACGATTAGTTTCCATCACCAACATGCAATTTTTTTAACGATAAGTAGTAGTCTTCGGGGACTGAAAGACGATATAATTCGACGTAATAAGTATTAATTAGTTATATGGCCACATAAACATACTCGAAAATTTACTCCATTTTAATATTCCACCTATGCTTAGATCTCGTAAGTAGTCTTTTCCATTTAAGTTTCTCGAACAAAACTTTCTATATACAGTACAACCCCACTATAACGCGGGTTGCGGGGGACAGGGGTAAACCGGCGTTATTGTGGGAGTGCATCGGAAATATCGGTACAAGTACTGGACGTACTGAACGGTACGTACAGTATTGATAGACTATCGCAATTTAAGAGTATTACATACTTATTCGACTACGTTACGATTGATTTTTACGGAAAAAGTAATAAATAATTAATTTGGCTTGCATTTTAATATACCGTACTAAAATATATTATACTACTGTACTGTATTTTTTATTTACAAACAAACACTATGTACACGCTATTTATACACTATTACATACTTTTTATATATCAAAATTTAAGTGTAAATTTAGCAGTATTTTTGTTATCAGCGTCCGTAAAAAATAATTATGAGAAACTGTATTGTACTTACGTAAAATATTTTTCGTAGGTCACTTGCTTTACACCGCACTCTTATACTGTACAATAATACATATTTTGAATGATAATTATACACTTTGAATACTTTTAGCGCTACTAAAATTATACACTAACACTAAAAGAAAATACTATGCTGCACTATAGGGGACATGAGGTACCCGCGTTATATCCGGAACCGCGGTATAGCGAACCGCGTTATAGAGGGGTTGTACTGTATTTCTCATTATCATGCGTTCTACACGTCCCGACCATCTCATCTTCCGATTTGACAATTCTGATAAAATTTAGTTACAAAGACAAATTATTTCGTATTCTTTTCCAGCCCCTTGTTAGCTACTTCCTCTCCTTCATCCAAATGTTCACCTGCGAACCTTGTTCTCAAATACCTTCAATCTATGTTCCTGCCCTAGTCTAAAAAATGCTCTTTAGTTACTCATAATTACATATTTAAAATTAGTTAAAATATTTAAAAGTTCATAAAATTATCAAACGAGCATGTTCACCGCATCTGACGTCCACGAAGTTAACTATTTCAACATTCGCCCCTTGAAAATTCAGAAGCATTAAAATATGTAACATAACAGAACTAGCGGACTTCGTCGAAGTATGTATATATGTTAGAATTTTAAAGAATGGTTTTAAAACAAATACTGTAAGAACAGGTATTCATTTCAATACGCAAATGTCCCTTGATTAAACTTACCAGAGCTAGCTCTAAAAGTCCCCGTAGACGACATTGACCCCCTCGACACCCCTTCACCCCGTGACCATGTTGCATTATCAGATACAGGCGAAGAAACCCAGATTAAAGTGTTAAAGCTGGGGGTAAAAATCTAGCAATGCAATTAAGGGTGGTTATACACCAGCAGTATAATTTATAGCTGTGTTCTCAACCTTTACCAATCCAGAAACCAGTAAGGGAGAAGCAGGTTTTCCGAGAAAATTCTTACTGACCCTATCATCAGAGAGCTCAACCTGATGATAGAGACAGTAAGAACCTCTGATACGTCGGTAAACTTCTAACAGACCACATGGCGCAACATCCCTGAAGACGGTAATCTTTAATTTTTCTTTTACTTTCATTTTCGTCTCAGTTAAACATGTCCCTAAACTTCCTTATCAAATCTTATAGCTAATTGTATGTACGCACAAAGAGATCTAAAGACTTGCCCTTAATATGAGTTAAATCAACATTTCGAATTTCTGTTTGTCATGTTGGTGTTCCCTTTAGTAGACCACACTCATAATCGTCTGAGAAACCTCAGTGAATAGGCATTCAAAGAGCGAAACCTCTTTAAGGAATTAGTAGTGAGGATTCAACAGAGCATTATATGAGAAATTACATAATTTAAGAACACTTAAAAGCAGCAAACGTATAAATAGGATAAATTGTAAAATTAGCTGAGGTAATTCAAAATCAGCTTTTATCACTCAATTTCATCTGATGACTCCAATTATTCTGTAGAATGGTATAAACATTTCAATACTAATACCGGATCTACACTACAATAACAGTCATATTGAATGCGCTTTTGCAGGGCGGTGGTACATATATATACCTCCTGTTTTGATAACTTTTCTCCATTACTCTTATGGTAGGTAATATCTGCACCTTGATTATGTGCTAAAATACATTCTATGCTTATATTGTGGTGAATGGCCTGATTGAAATTTGTCACGACAAATTTGGGATTAAAATCTGGAATAACTTCGGTGAACTTCAATATAATGTTATTAAAATGTTCATGTGTGCTCCCATGTTCATTTGACAGTACACAGAACTTCATTTGAAGATGACATCATAATATTTTAAACCCGAACAAATTGTTCAATCTGTCGTGGTAATTACAATTATTAAAACAGTTTTTATAGAATAACTACGTGAATCAGAACACATCTATTTATAATTTTATCCATATAACTCTTAACTATGGTAAGAAAGTGGACTTGTCGATTTTCATATAAAATCATACGTCGTACATTGCCTATGAAATACAAAATTAAGTCAGGTATATAAAATTATTTGTCATTAAATATGTTAATCCTTATTTATTCTTCCTGGTTAAAAAAGTGAACACGATAATACGAAATCGTCTTGTAACAAATTATCATTTCTCTTCTATCTTCGTTTCTATTAATCTCAGTTTAGCAGAACCTGCTTCTCTAACGAGGCTGTGCACGGTGAATTATTGTTTTATTACGTGTTTGGGATGCTCACGACTGGATTAATTTCTATCACGCCCCAAGGAAGGGGCAAGAGGGGTTTCAGGGTGGAGCAGCTATCTCGTTCTACTAACCTGAAACACATAAATCAGGCTAAGCAAAGTGTTCGGGTTACGCAGAATTGCAAGTAATCTGAATAGATTTATTGATATACGAACCACGGATTATGATCAAACACTAGAAAATGCGAAGAATATTGTTAGGTTGACAGTCTGTCTACATAACAGCTTTGCAGTCTCCATGTTTATTAAAATCCACTAAATGTTTCGACCTTTAATGGTTATCTTCAGATGGTTCTCTTTGCGTTCGAAACTGACAGATATGGATAAAAATTGTTATGTAGACGGACTGTTAACGTAACGTATTTTGACCTGAGGCTGGTCTACTTCAATGCAATTTCAATTATTCTGTTCAGTCCCTCTAGGAAAACATGATAATGACATTAAAACCTATCACGACTGAAAATATATTCCCATATTCCGCATATATTCAATTACAAAGGCGTTATTAAAGAAATAAATCAAGCACTGGCAAATACTGGTCTAGAAGTCGGTTCATACGGAAATGCTATACATAAGGTGGGCCATTTTAAACGCAGCCCACCGACAATCACGTACTTCGGTACACAAATTAAATCAGAATAAGGTCCACCGCCGTGTAGTAGACTCTCCGAACCTCCTCCATGACACTGGAGTCAAGGTCACTCTAACTGCTAGGCCGCTTCGCACGACAACTGCACAAAAGCTTGCAGGTGTGACAACTGTGCAATTCGCGAGCAGAATGCGGTGTGTTTATTTTCGAATGTTCGTATCGAAATCGTTTACTGATGTTCGTGAAACATTTAAAAATGCATCCTGACAAAGAAGTATCCAATAAGACAACAATACATTGACTGGTTACAAAATATCATTGTAATTTTGTTTACACAATTCACCAATATTGTATATTTTATTATGCTAGTCGTGCTTTTAGTTTAACTTGTAATGTTGATGGAGGATGAATTTGTTTTAACTTCGGAATTGAGCCAAAATATTGAGAGCGTACGCCGGATGACGGCTACTTAAAAGGAAAAACATGTTGGGATTATATAAATCCATTTTTTAAAGTTATTATGTTGTAATTCAGATGGTTTTATTGTTCATAATACGCGAATCGGAAATATTATTTAGTGATTAGACCTATATTTATTGAGAACAGGTCCATGACACAAACACAACAGCAAATCTGCAAGAACCTCCATAATACGGTTCCCATAGAAACTAGCAATGTGTTTCCCAAGCCATGTGAAACTTGTAGTTAGTAATGCACATCACGAGTATCGAGCACATGGACTTGCACATAAAATGCGGACATGTTGATGGAAATACGGCCCGCAATGTGGCACCTAACAGGTGATTCGAACCCCACTTGGCCGCTGTTCAGCTTTGCAGGCGCAAGGCACAGCGCCAAACAGGGGTCGCCAAAACACGGTTGGAATATGCATCTTGTTTTACACTACGTGAATTCAATTAATATTTATTGTTAATCATTTAACAATAGCGAGGAGTTTCAATTACTATCTAAATATAATTTCCGTAAAATTTGATATTGGTTATTGCAACTAGAATTTGCGACACCTGCCATTTTAATTTAAATATCGGACAGCAATAACGGATACGTGGGGAATCCCCTAGATATTCGTTACCATGGTGACCTTGGGAATCCCTAGGTGGGGGTTGTCAGCCAGCGGCTCAATTAAGTAAGGGAATGTTTCGTGATGAGACACCTCACCCGGCGAAAGTTAGTGATCCAAGAAAATCTGCACTAATCACGCTATTGCAATTTAATTGAACTGGTCTTACGATAAATTCATACCCGTCAGTATGGTAATAAATATTCCACCAGAACCTTATAGTGCGCTATACAATATACTAACAAACAAAGATTTCTCCCATTAATGAAATACTATGCCTGGGATTCTAACCCGTAAAACTATATCAAACACTAAAACCGATAATTTTCACAATAACTAAGCTAATTTGTTTATATTAAATTGCACATAACCCTTGATTCCTTGATTATCTTTATAACATGAAAGCAGACGCTGGCTAATTTTAGAGTTCTTGTTTCTAAGGTGGAGCAATTAACGTCCCCCCACGTTGAAAGAACAAGAACTCTTGACGGTTAATGGGTTGATGGATGTTTTCCGCGCGACGTCACACACAATCGGCCTACAAAACAGAGGCCTGGGGCCGTTAGCGAAGCAAACCACACTGATGCATTGACTTAAAATTCAAAAGTTTTAGCATCATCTCGCACGAGAAGGAGTTGCATGTATCTGGTCCATATCATCAAATGCCTAGGTACAACCTAGTGGTTAGCACCCCTGTTCTACATTTTGGAAGACCACGGTTCGAACCTGTAATCAGCAGTTCTGCCTGTGACACATCGCTTTCCTCATTAGAGCGAAACAACCTGAGGCAACCTTCCACTAATTATTGGCAGTGTGATCGAATCAAGGAGGGTGAGTTGAGCGAGACATGTAGCATGCATGAGAGCTAAGAATGCACAGACCTATCAAATTATATCCGGATAGTTTTAACGGGAAGAGACAAACCTGTTAGCCTATGTATAGATGAGCCGGTAGTTAATGTTAAAATACATATATAAGAAGCAAATAAAAATATCGAATTAGATTCAAATGGCTAATGTACAGTTTGGTAGTGGGGTCTTCTAAATACGGTAATGAACCATCAGGTTCCACACAGAGTGAGGAATTTCTTGACCAGCTGAGAAAATACCAGCTTGAAGCTTGTCCAACAGCGACTTTGTAGCCGTCACCATACTGCACACTTCAAGGCCACGGAAGGAACCCCCCCTAGCTTTCCTCGCGGCTCTAAGTCACCAGAACAGCATTTGCTACGCTGCAAATTCTAAATTGTCTTCACTCGCCTGAGCTGCATTGTTTGTGTTGCAACGGTGTAAGATTTGAATATGATCTTGAAACATTCAATTTCGTGACGACTACTACAGCAAATGTTTCTTGGCTCTGTTTTGCTCCCTTGAGCCTCTCCCTGTTGCATGTGATAGCAGAGTGGAGGAAAGTGAACCACTTAACTCCTATACGACTTGGTTTCCTCTCGTCCACATAAATAACTCGAAATTTCTGCAGTTCTAACAGGTGCAATTACGTCTCGGAAGGAATAGACTATACCAGGTTTGAAGATTTCCGTCTTCTGGGTTGTTGCGCTGTGTAGTCTGGTTGATGTTAACCAACGTTTCAGAGGTCATGCATATTCATCGCCCTGATGACGGAGGCAGTATGACCTCTGAAACGTTGGTTAACATCAACCAGACTACACAGCGCAACAACCCAGAAGACGGAAATCTTCATACTCACCGCTGTGAGAACCTCAAGTCTTATATACCAGGTTTGTCTGAATTCGATAAGATACAAGACTTTTACCCTTTGAAGCCGAATGGTAAATGTATGTACCATCTGCTTTAACAATCAGTAACTCTACATTTTCATTTGTGAGCTTCGTATGATTGTCAGAGTAAACAAAATTCGTAACGGAGTTTCGTTGCGTTTTCTTTGAAATACGAACTGACTTCTCAAATTTTATTTAGACCAGTTTCGGCTTCAAATATGTAATGTTTCTGGACTGTTTATGACCGATCGAGTCATTAGTCACGATAAGACTGCAGGTTAGGAAAACGCCGCCTAAAACTAGAAGCCGACTCATACCGAAATGCAGAAACTTATGAAGTTTACAGACGTGTCAGAGATGCTTGCTGCACCCATTGTCTAGGCGATCGCTAAACTTCTACCAGAATAAACGGCACGATTCAGAAAACAGCCATCTTTATACTCGCAGACGTGATAACCCGACATCTCATCCAGACACCTAAGTTATCGCTGGGTGAATTCGACATGGACTGAAGTTTTTGCTTTCCTTTGCTTACGTATGCAAAAATATTCCATAGCTCAGAATAATCTCTTTATTGAAACTTGTCTACCTTGCAGGGCCAGTTGCGACTCAAGACATGAACTCGAGCAAGCCAGGACACCGTGAAACATGACTGCAGAAAACTGGGCATGTTTTAAACATTTCCACACAGCCATTCTTTTTGAATTTCATATCTCGTACTTCTGCCTCGCGTTTCTCACCTGTTGGTGTAAAAGCTCTGGTGAAACAGAACGTCACACGACGCTAAAGCGTCTTTAAATAAAATTTAAATACATGAAGCAACAATCTTTCTTGAGAAGCTACGCGTATCTACTCACTAACTCCCGCACATTTTATAAAACGCAAGGGTTAATTTCTGTGTTCTCAAAATCCCACCTCCGGTCCCTATCCTGAGCCAGATTAAACCACTTCAAACCTTCAAAACATTATTCCCGAAGATACATTTTAATATTTTCCTCCCAACTAGGTCTTCCAAATGGTCAATTGCCTTCGGATTTTCCAACCAAAATGTTGTAAAAAATATCGCACTCATGCGCGCTATAGGCCCCACCCTCTTTGATCTGATCATCCTAATAATAATTCATAGAGAGTACAAATTAAGAAGCTCATTTTCTCCAGATTTCTGCCCCTCTTTGGTCCAAATATTCTCCTCTGCACTCTGCATAAACAATGTGTTCGTTCGTTAACGTGAGAGGCCAGGTTTCACGCCCGGACAAAACAACATGTAAAATTCTATTTTTTTTATATATTTTAATTTCTGAACAAACACCATCATCATCAGATAGAAGACGGAAAACGAAAGATTCTGAAATGAATGTAACAAGAATATCTCGAATTTCGTCGGTTCTTAACTGTCCTTAAATGAAATTTTGATTTGCTATTGCCGTTTCTAAGCATTTAACTCCAAGAGAAAACATTGGTCTAAACTACATAATTAACGTGTAGCTACGTTTAAAATTTATTTGCTAGTTAGCGGTTATTATTTACAGTTTTGTACGAGTACCTGACTGTAAATTTATCCCAAGCTATCATTTAAGTGCCAGACGTCGATTGAGCAAATGACCCTTTTATAGCCCAATGCTAACTACGTGTTCCATCTGCATCAACAAACACTAAATCTTCATTTGTATTTGTTAGTTTCGTACTATTCTTATTGTAAACAGGGATTATTTCCTTAAACAACATCAACGAACTAGACTTTGGAATAGTCAAGAGTTGTGTTTTCTTTACGGTACGGACCGAATTCTTAAATATTACTCGGACGAGATTCGGCTCCAAAGTGTTAATAATTATCCTAGTTGTAAGATGTTATTGCTTTAGACACATTTTAAATTTATGTTATGTTACAAAGGCACTTATTATATACAAGTTTATAAATAAGTCGCGGTTGAAACATCTTTGAGCAGAGGTAATCCCCCGCGTTTCTAGGAAGACTGTCTGGTGCTGATTTAAAGCAACTTTACGCTCCAGTTCCAGGCAGACAGAAGATATTTCGTGTCCAGAACATCTTCATGTTCAGTAAAAAGCCCTTTAAAAGGATTTTGACTTAAGCTACGTGCATGTGATGCAATTTATCTTTCGATGCAGGACAACGGGCCATTTCGGACTAAATCACGTGACTGTTCTTTTGAACTGCTGTAAAGGACGAAAGAACATCTGCATTTCTGATTGCTGAGGACCAGATTCTTTTGTTTTAATTTTACAGAACTCAAAGGCGTAGATAGGAGGTTCATATAACACGATATTTCTGTTTGGCCTAGATAAAGGGGCAGTTAATTTTGAAGCAGAAGTCGGCGTACGTCATGGCGGAATCTTAGGAGGAATCCAAGAGGGAAGGGTGAAGTGTGAGGGCTTATCTGAAGTTCTGGCATACCATATGTTTCTGAAGATCCTACAATGTAGAAACATAACTTTAGCTGTTCCTTTCTCAATAAATTCATCCCTCCGAATGTTAAATGTTTCAGAACACAGGACAAGTACTACACATTGAATGTTTTCCATAACGCAGTCCGCTGTGTTATAATTTTGTTAACATGCCAGTTGGATAAAACGAGAAGTAGGTCTCAGAGCATGTGTAGACTCTCAAAGAGTCTCGGTGTAGTAATAAGAATTCTGTCTCTGTATTTGAGAGGACTCAAATACAGAGAAAGAAACCAGAACCAATTACCTTTTTTAACATGTTTCCCACTTAAGCGTTCGAAATCACACAACTTTTCGATATATTGGCTAACATATACAATTGTAACACGTCATTAAATAAACTAAGAATCTTATCTAAAGTTTTGCAACGACGGGTTATTACAATAAAAAATGTCTCCATCTTCAGCCCTGAAGATGGAGACGGTGGCATATACCGACAAGTCTTTACGGCGACAAAACTCAGAAAACTATCATCGTCATTCTCACCATTGTTGAACATTATCCATTGTCCTAGTTTTTTAAAATTCAAATAGCTTTTCGGATACTGGAATTTGTTTTCGGGTTCCATAAAATTCAGGGAAATTGTTGACTAGCTGAGCGACTATTAGCTTCTCAAAAACGACTCTGTTCCACAGAGCGAAAAATAAATCTCCAGAATTTCTTCTTCTCTTAATTTAATCACGTACTTATTATTTTTTCTGAAAAAAAGGACCTGACCTGGGTGACGGAACTAAAGCAAGAGTCGAGTCTCTCGACTAGATCACAATCGATATGTGCCGGCAGGAAGATGCAGCTGAAAAGCTCGCTCACGTTTCCACACCGTCATTAGCTGGCGCGGACGTTCGCGTGTGATTTGTTCTGATGCACGGCTTAATTCAATCCTCGTGCCTGAGCTACTCAACTGCCTAATCGCAACATATAAATTAACATATTCCAAGTACATCGGCGTTAAATTATGAGGAAAATAACTTTTTGATCCATCCTTTGTTCCCATCAGTCTCACAATACGACCTATTCATATCCTGTAGTCAGTCTAACTTTTGAATGCACATATGTATGTACGTGTTTATGTAAGTGCTAATAAAACAGTCCTGTTCTGTGCCTGAAATTTTATTGAAATAACGTGTTCTGAAATAATAACTAAGGCTGTTTTACGACGATCTTATAAATATGAATCCTCGTTGAAAAATATTGCATTATTTACACCAGAGATAACACATTGTGTTCCATTTATGCATCCTTCAAACCGGTTATATTCTCCTAGCAACCAGACCAGATACAGAGAAAGTAAGGAGCGTTCATAATTTTATGTACAGAAGGTAACATTTACATTTATTTGCCGAAAGTATTGGAAAAGATGTCTTATAACGTAGGTACTTTTCTATTGTCAAATCCGTGTTACAAACTTCGACAAAAAACAACCATGCTGCCAATCTCTGCATGATGCAGAATTAACTATGTAAATAGAAACTTTAATACAACTTACTGTAGTTCCTGAGTATCTGAAGACTTTATAATTAAATTGTCCGTACTTAAATGGTCTCATTTATTTTATATGTTCTTGCTCAAAACACAGGCAACGGAAACCGAATGAAGAAGTTATATCAGTAAACACGTTTCATCTCAATAGCAGTAAACACATTCTGATTAAATCACACGCTGTGAATTTGCTCTAAATGTTGTCGAGCTAATTATGCATCGTATGCACAAAGTAAATGCATATGGATAGAGAGATGTGTCCTTCTGCATATAATTGTAATCCCAAAGTAGCGAACAGATTTCAATTACAACTGGTAATGAGAAATCGATAATAATTGTGATCGAATGAATTTAATGTTGGTGCTTATCGATCAAACATAACCTCTAATTTACAGGAAGTTTCAAAAGCAGTTCCTCGTACAAAACATTGCTGTATGACAATACACTAATCAAAGTACGATCATTTAAAAAAAACGGTATGGTGAATAAATTGAATCATGCAAGAACAAATAATTTATGATTATGTGCAAAGTGTAAATATTTACAATTCGTATTGATCAATGGCAAAATCATCACTAATTAGGTTCAGTGCTGCTCTAAGTTTGAAGTCCATTATTTCGTAGTTAATTCAGTTCACTTCCGGTTCTAACAAGACCGTCCGAGTGGGAAAATGGATTTGTATGTGTACGCTATTACTAGATTTGTGTCATAAGTTAATAAACATCAAGGAAAATAACAAATGCCATATCGCAACGAACAATAATTTGACTGTAGCGTATACGTAGGAGTGGATTACACATGTTGGTCATAATGGAGACGTGTATTGAATTTCATCGTTAATTTCATCTATAGCCTGTCAGCGTACATTATTCGCTGGTCAATTCATTTGACTTCCCGGATTTTCGTAATAGGTCAGAAAACAATTTTGTATCTGCAGTAAACTAACACCATGAACAATCACAAAGACTTGTTTTGCAAAATACGTGCATTCAAATTCGACTTTTTCTCGTTCCAAGGATTAAAACTACTCATTACATTGTTTTGTCATCCCAGGGTAAGTCTGCCCTTCTATCTATAGGCTATCGATAGAACAGCTTCAGTTTTCATGGAATATTAAATGTGTTTAGCCATGCTTTGATAATTTTATTGTATTATATCGATATCAGTTATTTTTAATTCTTATACAGAGTGATGAAAAGTTGGAACACACTCTCCAACCTCAAAAACAATCTCTTTGTCTAGTAGATATTTACCGACGTTTTAGAAGTGTCTTTATTATCAGGGCAGGGAATATGAAATGTGTTTTTATTACGTTAGACATGCAGATGGAGGCAGTATGTTTCTCCGAAACGTTGGTATCTACCTACATGTTCACATGGTGTTACAACTCGGAAAACCAACATTGACAATTTCTTTGATGTCTTTGACTATGAGATAGGCGATGAATAATGAAGCCCACACAACGGATGACATGGACTCTGAACCGCCGAGGCAGCTCAGTGAAATCGTCCCATTAGTTACGCTAGTTAAGATCTTAACCCGATCTCTTACGGTACGGGAAGGGAGGTGTAGGGTGGAACATATTAATTTCACACTCTGCCCAAGTTTCAACACCATACCCAGCGATATTTCAACTCCATTGTAGCTAGCTTTACTTCTTTAAAGGAAAGAAGTTTCAGCATCTCTCTGAAGTGTTATAACATGTCCTCATTTACTTCTTACTCGTAAGCTACTCGGTATTCTGGAGTGCACTTCAATATCACAATAAATTTACACTACTTTAATGTGTCCTTTTGCGACCACTGAATTTCTCAAAACAATTCTGTGCGACGTTAAAGGAAATATAAAGATTTATATTACATAATATGGCATTTCTGTTGCTGTGTAGCATTAAAGAATGGTATGAGTAAAAGAAACAAATCAGAGGACATTTTATTTTATTTAAAAAAATTATTAAAAGCACCCATGTAATTGATGGTATTTGAGAAACGGTTACTTAAGAGAATGGATCTCCCGGCCTATTTACTTATTTGAGGTTTATTTAACGACGCTGAAAGCAGCGCAGACTGTACAGTTTCAAATGATAAAATAATTAAAAAATACTAAGTTTCAAAGGATGTACACGCGTTCACTGATAAAGTTAAACGCAAATGTCACTTCACAGCTGGGACTGCGTGACTCAACGCCATAACACCACAATTTTCCCCCGATATGAGTCAAGTATCGCTCCATAAATACAAAAGAATAAACCTATTTTACGGCATTTCGTGCCGGGAGCAGGGAAGTGACAGATGATAATCTTTCTCAGTAAAAGCAAAGTACAAGAACACGGCCATGGCACAATAAAAAGTATTATCGCACAAAACAGATTTGAGCTATCAAATTAGTATAACCATCAAACACAATAACTAATGCTAATGCCAGGGAACATGGACAAGAGAGCCACTACAGTTGATAACGCAGTTGACCTTGAGATTGTAATTCCAGGAAAACAAGCATTCTATAAGTAAATATAATTTAATCGTTGTAGTTCCGTTCGGCATGGTTAACAAACCAGAACACAAGGCCGAAATGCTCTGCCGAAGCCATTCACACGCAGTGTTATATGTAACGCATACACATGACATAGCGTTACAAATTATCTTCAATGTATTGTTATATTTACGATTATCTTTTACTACCACTTCTCCCTATTATTCTTGATTATCCGGGAGCGGATTAACCGGGTCTATCTGGTTTAAATAAAAATTTAAAAAAATAATTTTAAAAATCTGCTGTATAAGTTAGAACGTTTAAAAGGAAAGGAATAAATGAAACAACGACATTATTTAACATAAATCAAACAGCGTTGATAGAACGAGGTCTCCTCAGTTGGCCGATAACTCGGACTAGATTTGAATCTGATCCCTCTGGAACATGGGTCCCTAGCTTCCTCGCTGCATGAACCTTGTGGGTGCCTCTACTTGATTTGTAGCGCTCACCTGACCTTGTCCGTGGTGATAATAGGACACGGATGTGGGAGGTCTAAAACACGTTGTGGTCCCAGCGGTATATATGTCCTCGTCTGGGAGATTAATCTGTATTACATGTGCAACAGGACATTGCAAACGTTCTACGCAACAAACGTCAAGACCAATGGCGGAAATGCTAAGTCTTCTTGCAGTTTTTGGAATTGTGTGCTGCATGGCACAGATTAGGGCAGTAAGTACAAGAAAAAGTCATTTCGTGTGAAAAGTGAAAAAGAGGCTAGAAAGGAAGGTAGGGGGGGGGTGCAGGGGTGGATATAAGTTTTCCTGAATGTGAAGGTTCCCAGGCACAGCCGGCTCGTCCTTCTGATAAAGGTAGGTTGAATAGAAGACAAATCGTTTGGAAATGAAGAACGTAAAGTGGTGAAGTGTGGACTGTTTTCTGTTGTAAACAAAAGAAGGAAGTTGAAACAGTCCACTTTTCACCACTCCATCTTCTTCAGTTCCCAGCGATTTGTGTTCTCTTCAGCCTGCGGAACAGTTTATTTAAAATATTTAAAAGTTCAGTAACTACATCAAAGACAACAATGGATCTCCATTGGTATATATTAGCTGTTTATTCTGGGTATCATAAGAAATACATAGATACGTACTATGGGAAAAATGTAGACTTACCAAAACTCTTTACATCGTTAAACATGATATTCTGCACGAATTTGGTTTTTTTTTGGTGGTCTGAAAATAATTTAAGTTCATTATAATATTAAACAGAATCAGAGAATAGTACAATAAAATGCGTACAAGTTCTTAGGCGGCGTCTAACATCAAATACGCATAGGCCTACATACGCACGTACACCATACACACAAAAGGGACAAAGTCGTTTAGCGCCTTATATTATTAAAATGCGTAGAGTAATACCTACACTTTCCTACACGTCTTCATAATGCGCT
This sequence comes from Zootermopsis nevadensis, assembly GCF_977971745.1. NCBI lineage: Eukaryota > Metazoa > Arthropoda > Insecta > Blattodea > Termopsidae > Zootermopsis > Zootermopsis nevadensis. Next base: position 7,813,685 of record NW_028259140.1, on the reverse strand, counting down.
GTTATTGATCTCAGGTAGTATTATTATCCTAATCATGGTTATTATTCTAATGTTATTGTTCTTACTTAAATATTTTCAATGTTGCCACAATGTTGTAAGAAGCTAAGAATCGCACAGTAACTAAAGTTACAAAGCCCAATTCAAATATTTTACATGTTGGGAAGAAATCTAAATATCTACTGGAAGGTTACAGTCTTCAGTGTCTCGTCATTAACACATTAATAACTGTATTAATAATTAACGTCCTAAGTGAAACGTACAGATATGTCGAAGACTGGATTGTCGATTACTAACATCGATAAATAATCCTATAAATGAGATCGATCAGAGTGAAAAGAAAATGGTCATTTCTCAACCGACCATTTTGTAAAAATTACTTCAAAAGTAATATAAAATGAAAGAAATGTTTCAGGTGACATCAGATGAACCCGAAGATGAAGTACAGAATAAATGCGCCCAAGAATATAACGTAGACGAGAGTGAGTATTGGCTTTAAGTCACAAGAAAGAACAAGAGGAATCAGAATTCAACTTGAGAAGCCAAAATCCTTGTCTTTTATGGAACCTGAAGGTTTACTGCCGCATCTACAAGATCCCGCTACCAGTCTGTATCATGAGGCAGTTTAATCCAGCTTACATCCTTACCACAATATTTCACAACCGTACAAAATTGCAAACCTTTTAGACAGAAGTTGAAACGGTAAATACTTATTGAATATCAATGCAAACATCACTTCTAGGCGTCTTTCACGCTCTGGCGTCAGGAAAGATCAACTTTTATACCCGTCCATGTCCGTCTGTCGCGTTTTTCCTACCAGTTCAATGCGGAACAAACTGTAAAAAGTACATCTTTCCAATCTTCTTGAAAATAATGCATTACCAACAACTGCCTTGTCTATATTTAATTCTCTGTCTTGATACAGGTATATTTGTTAACAACGGGAAAACTGAAGACAATGATAACTATAATATCGTCCTAAAGGACGAATCCAATGAATACCACAGGGTAAGTGTTCCAGAGTCCGCAGTTAAATTCCTGCTTCCATTTCACTTTGAATGACCTTGCTGAGAAAATCTGTGAAGATACGAGTTGCATAAATTTTGTTTCCGTCAACCTAATTGGTCGATGAGTAGGGAGGATGCAGAGCTGGTCGAATATCCAAGTAATCATTATCACACTTGTGATGATAATATATGGAAATACCCAATAAGGATCCTTACAGGCCAAACTTAAAGCGAAAGTAATATTTCAACTATACACTAATATTAGCACGATAAGTGTTTCATACATCTTAACCACAACCGATGCCACACATAGTTCACTAATAGTCTTTGCATACCATCTGAAGATGATCTACGACGGTCGAAACATGTAGCGGTAAAGTGGTGAATAAGGCACTCGAATAAAATAAGTTGTGTAAACGAATGATATTTATTTTTAATATTATTACAGTAAATTAAACTAACTTATTTTAATTAATTTCACTTTCGTTCGATTACTACGATCCCGGACTTGAGATTTATTGCATAGGACTGACAAATATATTAATAAACAGTTGATAGTGTTGTTGGTTCTCAGAATTTATCTGTATAATAAGAAAATGTTGATTGGTTGGTTGGTGAGCATTTTCTAAAATTACTATTTCAGTTATTATGACTTCGGTAAAAGATCATATTTCAGAATGCACAATACATTGCATTATATGCTTTAATTAAGAAAGGATAAGTAATGATTTAGAATTTCCATGCAACATTACTTACTTTTAATTATTATATATATATGCTTCTTTGTGAAAACGCACTAAAACAAAATACTGTTCACTCATCCATGGCCTGCTATGTACATGTACTTACATACAACGCAGTAGAAACCATGTTTACTTGTTAACGTTCAACGATGGTTACCGGAAATTGAGCAATATCGCAGCTTTTGTGTGATCGCTAAACTTTTACATAGATTAATTAACGCATTATAATTCATAAAATATGCTTTTGAAGTAGTACTTTCTAGTAGTAGTTTCTTTAATTGTTAACGGATAATTTTATACTATTATTAAAAAGCTATTTTTTTCCTATGTACTAATTTGCCATCTCTCGTTTTATTTCTAGTGCTATGTCCAATGTTTAATGGAGGGTTATGGTTATGTAAGTATTAATATATATATAAAAGACATAAAGAAATCGAGTGCATTAAGCAGATTTTATTCGAATTTGTCTGAATGACAGTCGTTTTACACACAATCAGTAACGGGAAGGACCATAGTTCTATATACAATGAGGTTAGAAGAAAGCGCGTGTTTTGTTCATGTAGTTAAAGTTTATTCAGGATGTGAATGGAGCAGATATTGACAGACACTGATCACTAAGTATACTGGCTTCCTACTGGAAGATAGCAGGGGATGTACATGGAGCCCATTTGACGCTACATTCTGGTAACAGAACTTCATGCCGGATTTAGATAATGAACCATAACCATGCCTGTCAATTGCCTGTCTCTGTTTCCCATACATATTTACTCCCGTTCCATACACATCCTGAACAGTGTATACAGACTACCATCTTAATCATGACGCCACAGAGGAGGAAATGCAAGGATGCGTAGTATCAAAGGTAACTGTACGTTAATGTAAATGACATATTTCAAGATGTGACTGGCCATAGGCTCTAGTTAATAGACAGAATACAAAACAAAGTAGACTACTTAGTATCACACATTTTGCAAATCACAAATAGACAAGTATTTAGGAGTAATGGAAGATAAATCAAATCTTCAGTGACGAATTTGTAAGACGTATCTACTGCTACATATATCTCAAACGAATCAGTAAACAAAAATACATTAACAAAAGTTGAGAATTTTTCAAGCTATAGTGTGATAGTGAAACTTCAAGATTCTCAATTAGTAATTTTTATATTTTTCTTGCTAGATCTTGATATAATTATGAATTTTATGGTTTGAACCTTTCATCACATATTAAGTCAAAACGCGAGGAGCACGCACGGGGCATGGGAGACAGAATAAATGAGTACAAAATTTTGGTCTGAATACCTGAAAGGAAGAGAAAAGTTGGAGAACTACGTTTAGATGGGAAGAAACGATTAAAATTAATTTAAAAGAAACTGGATTTCACTATGTCAACTAAATTAAACTGGTTCAAGTTTGGCGGGCTTTTGTAAATACTGAAATGAACGGTTCCACACAAGACTGATAACTTCTTGACTGACATGAAAATAAATTCAGCACTATTTCCAAAATTATTGTAATAAAATTAATTACTCCTTTATAAAAGAGCCTATTACTAATAAACAATATACAACAGATTCAGATGCTGATGTGTTGTTTTGCAGATGAAAGATGGCGAAGTGAACCAAGAATATGTGGTAAAGGAAGCAGGAAAGGCATTAGAGGAGGATGGTGTGCAATTTGAACAGAAGGAATTAGAGTCAGACGTAGCAGCATGTGCAACGCAAAGTAAGATGTAATCAGCCTTTTAAACTGTAAAATCGACATATTTAGTTTATAGAAGCATTACCTTATCATCAACCATCCTATTCATTACATAACATCCTCCACGGGTTCAGAAATACTGCAATGAAACTGGCTCCTACATGGATAAAACATGACTTGTAATTCAGGGTAAACGATTTTCAGAGCTGACATAACTCCGACAATCCAAGACAAAATTACAACAAAATATTCCAAATAAACTAATTTGTGGTATTTGGATCATTGTTGGAATATGGTTATATTATCATACTTTACACAAGTCAGAAACCCACTAATTTCATGATACAAGAGTAAATAACACTTATAAGTAGAAAATCGAGCGATAAAAATAGTATATAATTCTGACCAAGACGTAACTTCTTGCTTGCAGCTGGTGAAGGAAAATGTAATAGAACATACCAGATCACGAAATGCTTGTTTTACTATTCTAAATAGGAGAATCAGAAATAGTAAGTTTCAGTGAGTATATATTATCTGATCTATATATATTTCTCCCAATTTGTAATGGATACTAGACTACATTTTAAGTTACTTCATTTTCGTTTCACATTTAAGCATTAAATTCCACATATAAACAAAAGTCAATTCAGTACTTTTATATACATTACCCGAACTAAAGTGCAATCCAATCTGTTGACAATTTTTCACCAGCATTTAAAATCAAACATTCCTTATAGGCCTCAAACATTCTTAAAGACAAACCATTATAAATATGTAAAATATATTATTATATTACATCGTTGTGTTACTATAAAAGTGCCAACCGTGTTCATAATTGTGAATTTACAAACAATGCAGTTTATTCTGTGTTCATTTCATTTTGAGGAACGGAGGAGAGAATCTGGTGGCGGAACAGAAAAGCAATCAGGAATCGATGCCTGGAAACATATTTGTTGCATCGGATCCAAGTATTCCATAATAACCCAGAGGCCTCATATACGTAAAATCTTATATATGAAATGTTCTAAACAAGATAACCAATTAAATAAATCACAAATAAATTACCATAGGACTATTTTTACGTATTAAATAAACAGACATCCCCATAAACCCCCCTCTTGACGGTTCCTTTCAACAACAATGCAGTTCATGCTTCCACACGTCCTAATACCGTCCTACCCCTACTCCCCAGTAATATCCGTACTCCTTACGATTCTTCAAATTGTGCTGCTATTAACAGCAAGAGCAACTTAAGATTATCAAAACAACAATCATTATCCTAACAAAAATGATTCTTTCTCAAATTTCTTCACTAAGTTCCTCCACTGTGAGAAAGACGCTAGGAATTGTATATAATGCGAAGTTTTATAATCCAATTGAAATATTTACATTTGCTTCATATGAAATGTCTGTATAGCCTCAGGAGATCATATAAGACCGAAGCATGTTGCACTTAAATACTGTTGTTGATAATAAATTATAAGGCATTGTTGTGTAACGAAATTCTACTCCCCATACTACAATAATGCAAACATTGCACATGGATATGTTTACTGACATAGAAACGATACGAATAAACACGGGCTACGGCCATCAGTGCAACAATTATTATAAATAAACAGTATTGCGACGTTTCCATGGTTAGAAAACTCTGTACAGTTACAGAAGTATAGAAAGACGGACGTGTTCATAGAAAGCTCTGATTAAGTTTTGAATTTCATTATGGGACTCAAGTGTGATCCTTCCAAATCTCATAAAAAATCGGGATGCAGGAAATGGTGGCGAAAATTGTCGTGCGTACGAAGGGTAAGTACATACTCGGATCAAATTAATTTGTATCCAACATTTTTCCGTGGCGTTACTGCAAGGGTTTTGCATCACTCACAGATCATGTGTGATATTTACAATGACATCAAATTATGACAGAGAGAGAAATAATGCTTTAAGAAGGGACGACAAATAACTTACTCCACAGAATTTCAGTTGTTAAGGATACCCGGTGGGTGCTATTTATGCAGCGTAAGAATTGCTTATTCTTATAGCAATGTCTTTCAAAATAAATTTATAAGAAATTGCAGTATTAAAATATAAAAAAACACATGACCACGAAATCTAAATATCTGTAACTTTAACATTAATCAAAACTGAGAAAAGATACATTTAAAGATAAAATATTGCAACTTACGGGAATCGAACTCCGAACATGCATTAACGCATCCTTGCTGCATGTAGTGGGGTCCATCAATTTAATTTCCCAGACTGAATTAGGGATGCAGTAATGCAGTGTTCATTTCTGATTAATCTGATACGCTGAATATAAAATACGCCGTACATAAAATTATACTCTTAAAATACTATTTTATATAAATTACAAGGGCATTGTTAATTTAGTTTAGTAGCAATATTTTTCTCATTTGATAGCTTCCATCTGCGATAATAGTGTGATACAACAGGTACAAGGCAATCACAATCAATTAAAACCAAATAAGTAGTCTAAGTACCCTTTTTGTAGTATGCTTAGATATACAATAACATTACGATTATGTACATTCGTTGAGAAATATATTTTCCCTGATAATCAAAAACCCGGAAAATCAGCAAAAATTGAACAAAAACAAGTATACGAAACACATCGTTTCAACTTTCCTTGCGTACTTTTACAGTGTGACATGTGACAATACTGTGTGAGAGAGTGATCTAATCGCTGATTTATACTCTGTGATAAATTATAAAATAAATCAATGTTCCGCAATGATTATTATTACTCTCCTCATGTTACAGACAACTCATAAACTCAAAAAGTTTACAAAGATGGTTTGCCAATTTAGACTCATAATCTTAATAGCCCTATATGAACAATCATTTATCTGCCTTCACTGTCTACTTGGTTCACATGCCTTGCTTTCCAGAATCGTTCTAACCAAAGTGAATGGAATTCTCTATCACATACTTACGGTGTATATAAACCATTGCAGAATGTATCACCATGCGAGAAAAATGTCCTTGAAGCTTCAGAACGGACTGCGACTACCTCACCAGAAGCCAAACATGAGGTGCCGGGTGAGACTTCTGACACAGTTAGACCCAAACCCACCAGCACAATACAGGCGTCTGAAGATCAAAATAAACTCACTTTTGAAGAGAAAGGAGATTTGATAGAGAAGTGTTTCAACGATGAAGATGCAGATACTGTAGAGGTGTCGGGTGAGACTTGTGACCCATTTAGACCCAAATCCACCAACACAATACAGGTGTCTGAAGATCAAAATAAACTCACTTTTGAAGAGATAGGAGAGTTGATAGAGAAGTATTTCAACGGCGAAGATGCAGATACTGTAGAGGTGCCGGGTGAGACTTGTGTCCCAGTTAGACCCAAATCCACCAGCACAAGTCAGGCGTCCGAAGATCAAAATAAACTCACTTTTGAAGAGAAAGGAGATTTGATAGAGAAGTGTTTCACCGGTGAAGATGCAGATACTGTAGAGGTGCCAGGTGAGACTTGTGACACAGTTAGACCCAAATCCACCAGCACAAGTCAGGCATCTGAAGATAAAAGTAAACTTAGTTTTGAAGAGAAACTACAGTTGATAGAAACGTTTTTCAAGAGTCAAATTGCAGATACTGCAGAGATGCCGCGTGAGACTTCTGACACAGTTAGACCCAAACACACCAGCACAAGTAAGGCGTCTGAAGATCAAAATAAACTCACTTTTGAAAAGAAAGGGCAGTTGATAGAGAAGTGTTCCAACGGCGAAGATGCAGATACTGTAGAGGTGCCGGGTGAGACTTGTGTCCCAGTTAGACCCAAATCCACCAGTACAAGTCAGGCGTCCGAAGATCAAAATAAACTCACTTTTGAAAAGAAAGGACAGTTGATAGAGAAGTGTTTCAACGGCGAAGATGCAGATACTGTAGAGGTGCCGGGTGAGACTTGTGTTCCAGTTAGACCCAAATCCACCAGCACAAGTCAGGCGTCCGAAGATCAAAATAAACTCACTTTTGAAAAGAAAGGACAGTTGATAGAGAAGTGTTTCAACGGCGAAGATGCAGATACTGTAGAGGTGCCGGGTGAGATTTGTGTCCCAGGTAGACCCAAATCCACCAGCACAAGTCAGGCGTCCGAAGATCAAAGTATACTCACTTTTAAAGAGAAACGACAGTTGATAGAGGAGTGTTTTAAGAGTGAAGATGCAGATACTGCAGAGACGGCTGAGACTTGTGACCCATTTAGACCCAAATCCACCAGCACAAGTAAGGCGTCTGAAGATCAAAATAAACTCACTTTTGAAGAGAAAGGACAGTTGATAGAGAAGTGTTTCAAGGGTGAAGATGCAGATACTGCAGATTTGCCGGATGAGACCTGTGACCCATTTAAACCCAAATCCACCAGCACAAGTAAGGCGTCTGAAGATCAAAATAAACTCACTTTTGAAAAGAAAGGACAGTTGACAGAGAAGTGTTTCAACGGCGAAGATGCAGATACTGTAGAGGTGCCGGGTGAGATTTGTGTCCCAGTTAGACCCAAATCCACCAGCACAAGACAGGCGTCTGAAGATCAAAGTATTCTCACTTTTAAAGAGAAACGACAGTTGATAGAGGAGTGTTTCAAGAGTGAAAATGCAGATACTGCAGAGCCGACTGAGACTTGTGACCCAGGTAGACCCAAATCTACCAACACAATACAGGCGTCTGAAGATCAAAATAAACTGACTTTTGAAGAGAAAGGACAGTTTATAGAGAAGTGTTTCAAGGGTGAAGATGCAGATACTGCAGACCCGACTGAGACTTGTGACCCAGTTAGACCGAAATCCACCAGCTCAATACAGGCGTCTGAAGATCAAAATAAACTCACTTTTGAAGAGAAAGGACAGTTGATAGAGAAGTGTTTCAAGGGTGAAGATGCAGATACTGCAGACCCGGCTGAGACTTGTGACCCAGTTAGACCGAAATCCACCAGCTCAATACAGGTGTCTGAAGATCAAAATAAACTCACTTTTGAAGAGAAAGGACAGTTTATAGAGAAGTGTTTCAAGGGTGAAGATGCAGATACTGCAGACCCGGCTGAGACTTGTGACCCAGTTAGACTGAAATCCACCAGCTCAATACAAACGTCTGAAGATCAAAATAAACTCACTTTTGAAAAGAAAGGACAGTTGATAGAGAAGTGTTTCAAGGGTGAAGATGCAGATACTGCAGACCCGGCTGAGACTTGTGACCCAGTTAGACCGAAATCCACCAGCTCAATACAAACGTCTGAAGATCAAAATAAACTCACTTTTGAAAAGAAAGGACAGTTGATAGAGAAGTGTTTCAACTGTGAAGATGCAGATACTGTAGAGGTGCCGGGTGAGACTTGTGACCCGGTTAGACCGAAATCCACCAGCTCAATACAGTGTACTCACTTTTAAAGAGAACCGACAGTTGATAGAGAAGTGTTTCAAGAGTGAAAATGCAGTTACTGCATATTTGGGTGAACATTCAGATACCGCAGAGGTGCCGGGTGAGAATTGTGACCCAGTTAGACCCAAACCCACCAGCACAAGATAAGCGTCAGAAGATGAAAATAAATTCACTTTTGAAAATAAACGACGGTTGATAGAGAAGTGTTTCAAAGGTTAAAATGCAGATACTGCAGAAATGCCGGACTTCGTCTGGAAGACAGGCAAATATTCAAGAAAAGCATTAACAATATAACAAAATCTGCAGATCCATCAGCCTGAAGACAGCATCAGCTCAGAAGCAAAGTCCAATCGTCTTCAACAAGTATTTCTGCTCCATGTAGTGTCGATAAAGCAGATCGACGTCTTAGAGATGCTCAATGCCTCACTGATGAGACAGCGCGTGAATTTCTCGGTAGACATGAGAACATGTCTGTCGAGGTAGAACCTTGACCTCAATATTTCCGGGTAGAAAGGTAGGGGTGGTTAGAATTGATGGTGGAGTGAGTGAGCAAGAGAGGGGAAACGGGTGAAACGGAAAGTAGACCGGGAAGTGTTGTGTAGTGAGAACAGAACTTCTTGATTTCTTCTTAGGTTCTGTCTCCTCCAACTCCTTTTGGCCGGGCTTTATTCAGCAGTTTCTCCTGCCTCGCTCCTTCGATGTCTCATCGCAGTCCCCTACGCCCCCTCGACCCTTTGTGATGGCCCGGGTTCTACCTTGTTCTTTCCCTATCAACTTTTTCACGTGCAGATTACTCATCGCCCTGACGATGGAAGCAGTGAGCACACCTGAAACCCCCGTATGCTTCTTTGAGACTACATAGTGCAGCTTCCCCGAAGACTGACATCTTCGTCCTCGCATCCGTGAATACACGGAAGAAACAATGCTTTTTATTTCCTATATTATGTATCTATGTGACCTATTTGTATCAGAAATAAATAGAATTTTGTTATGAAATTACTTTAAAAACATCTATTCATAACCTGAATCTTCCATCATCGACTAGGTCGTTGACTATAACTGAGCAACGAAGACACTGACTTTGTGAACAATGCAAGGAACGAGACATCCACGGGGAGCTTTCACGACGAACAAACACCCAGGATGATGACTGCATCTTTAATCTAAGTTTCTGCTTCATAAATTCTATTATTCTTTTTACTTATTCGTAACATCCTTCACAGCGTTATGTCTGCCGAAGATGTTATCTAGCACGAAGAGTCATGAGAAACGTGAAGAACCGGAAAGGATCAGGAAGGAATTAGTCTATTTTGATTTCTTCTTAATTCATTTCATACCTCTCCCATTAGCCAATCCTTGAGATACATAATGAAAAATATAATTGAAGGAATGTGGAACAAAGCGGTAATGGTCTAATTAAAGGTAAAGCATTTGTCTGCAGGGAATGGAGGAAAATCTCGAAATACGTGATTTAGTATTCCGAGTCTCGGGATAGATGTTTAAACCTTGGTCGGCATGTGCAAATTTTGTTAAATTTATTTATGTTAAAAATTGAATGAAAGAATGCAGCGACCATGCGAAAAACATGCCACTTTCTCGTGTTTTTGCAGTCGGCGCAGAGGCGAAATAACTACCGGATAAATAGAGAAGAATATGCAAATACGATATAGAAACATCGGTTAAGTTGGACATAAGGATAAAAAATTTGAGTGGCCCAAATATGATATAAACATGATGCAATATCGAAGTCGATCAGGGTATCGATGCGCAGACCAGCTCACGTACTGAACGCTCAGCGGGGATTCGCTTGTTCCACAGCGCATATAAATTTATTGTGACTGCGTTAATATCCTCACATTACATCAATGAACAACGGATTAGCGGAGGTACGAGTATTAATGGGAGTTACCGAACGTGTAACGTACGATTCACACTTTCGGGATCGGTCTAACTGCCTGAGGATAATGCGATTCGAACTTGGCAAATAATTACAATTATTTGCCTTTGATCCTTGTTCACATTCAGTCCATAAATTAATAAAAAAGTGAGAAAATATTTATTATATAAATCTGATGTTATATTAGAACAATTTATAAAATATATGATACATTAATTTTCTCGTAGAGGTCCATGGGTATGATTAAAATGATAAACTAGCCTCTAAGGAGAGAGTACATAAACTCAAAATATAGGAAGTAAAGGATGATGGAGAAAGTTACAGCTTAACCTCCGAAATCGAAACTGTCCAAATGTCCGCCAAATCAATGGCTGCCTTCACAGGGACGACTCATAGTTTTAAAAGTCCTCCGCATGAATAAAGCTTACAATATATCCTTTCCCAACCTTACAAATAATTCTCGTCTGTAATTGGTCTTTTCTGCTGTAGCTGTAAATATCTCAACATATTCAAAACAGCAATTAAGTGAAGCGTTTGAAGTGGCACATAGACGTCTACTTGTTTTGTATAAAGACGTCCAGGGAACTGACCCGTGGCAGTCCACCAAAATGGCGGTAATTTGTAAGGGTTCGTAACAAAACATGACTTTAATTCTAAAACTTCTATACCAACTGTAACAAAACACGACCCATGGTTTCATTTTCTTCCTCCGTAAAAGCGTTCATCATTCCATGCACAATTATTCACCTTCGTGAAACACCAAGTTTTAAACTTGTGCACACAAAGATATACAAACGTCTCGTTACAAGCGGAGGTTACTTTCCTGCGAATCGCCGCGTATATTTAAAAAGACGTAAAACGGGGAACATATAAGATGCCCGATAAAATGTTCTGAGTGATATATCATGATAAGCCCTAATTTTCAGTAGCTGGAGTCAAAATAGTGTTCTCTGTTTGGGCAGAGCAATGGACCTGTCGTAAGACAGAACACTGAATAATAATAATAATATAAATTACAAATAGTGTACTGAAAGAAGCAAACACGAAGTTATTCTTAACTATCTTTAATTTCAGATTCTAATAACAAAAGAATATGACATTACGTATAATTTCCATTACATAATGCTATAACGCCACGTGATGATAAGCATTGGACTTATTTACGTCAAGCTACCATTTGTTTTGTGTCCCATTATCTTAGTCGCTCCCAGCCCCAATGGAAACAGAGAAGCCAGTTTTAATTAGACGTCACACAGAGCGTTCTTTTTTATCTGAAAAATCCCAGATTCAATTCGTGTCACTTTTTATTAAAATTGATGTCACTTGAAAAAGAATCACATGCAACAGCTGGCCATTATTAAAGTATAGCGACTATTTGTTAAGTGATGCGTTGTTTTGTGATCGCAGTTTAATTTTATAGTGAAATGGCTCGTTCAGTTCTTGCGAACTCGAGTGATAAATTACTGCATTTACAATGCATAAGAATGTTAAGCTAAACTATTTTCCTGTGAAATTTATATGACGTAAAATATTAAAAGTATTATATCAGTGACAGTTCAATGGCAGAATCAAAGTGGTATTATAAAGGCTCGCCTAAAATTAATGAGCGGACATGAATAAGCAGCATGTGTACATCGTCTGAAGTAACCCTTTTGTTCGGTAACTGTCATGGCCGTATGTATACACACTGAACTTTCACTGTTAGTTCACAGATGTAATGCTGGAATCAAACAAGACAGGCAATGAGTGACATCTGTCACGTTCAGAACAGCCAGAGCTGTAAGACTGTGACGTAAACGCGTTCACTCCAAACATATCACGCAAAGTACGAAAAAAAATGTTGATTTTTTTCAATGGAATTCTTGTCCTTAGGTTTTCGCAGCTGAAGTTCAGTGAATAACTTCAGCTTCCGGGGTTAGTTCGTATCGAATTTTGATAGTTATCCCACGTTTCGAAAAACACTGAATTTGCCATCTTCAGGATAAATGTGTAGTGGCTTCTACAAATTCACTTACTCATACTGTGCTGCTATTAATCGCAATGACAACTTATTACAAAAAAAAATAACAATCATTATTCTAATTATTACCGCCACGGTGGTCTAGCGGTTAGAACGCTGGCCTTGTAATCCTGGGGTCTCGGGTTCGAATTTATAACTTGTGTTGGGCAAGGCCGTGGTCTAGGCAACACAGAGTTTTCCTCCGGGGGCTTCCCCGGTTTCTCCGTGGCATCCCAACAATTACTCCATTCACACACAGAAGAAGGCAATGGCAAACCACTTCTGGATCATCTGCCAAGAACGTATATGAACAGGTCCCAGTCCGAGAAAAGGATCGAAGGATCCTGTTCATATGGACCTGTCGTCAGACAGAACACCAAATAAAAATAAAAATTCTAATTATTAATTATTCATGCTGAAACGTTTTCACTACCATTCTACATTGTTGTAAGAAAGAAGCTAGAAAATGCATAGTAGGTGCAGTTACACAAGCGAATTAAAGAAATGTCCTCTATTAGGAAAATATTTAAGTAATCTCTGAGGAAACATGTTAATTATTACATTAAAAATCCACGTGTTACACGGAACGTACAGATGTGTGGAAGATAGACTTATCATCAAGTAAATGGGTCCTCTCCTTTAAACAGAGCCATCAGTGAGAAAATAATAACGCCCTTTCTTAACTGACTGTTATGTAACATCGACTTCAAAAAAGAATTAATGCTTCAGGTAAAATCAGACCTGACGATGAAATGAAAGAGAAATGCAAATAAGAAAATAACGTAAACATTAATGACTATGCCATAAATGAGAACTAGTCGAAACAGAATCTGCTTATAGTAGTCAATATCTCCGCCTTCCTTGGAAGCAGAAGGTCCATTGTCGTATCCACAAATGCAGACATTGTGTTCTGTCATCAGGCAGTTCAATATAGCCCACATCATTTAGCTATATTTTTTAATACTAACTTTAATATTATCCCTATATATAACAGTTTACGCACCTCTGATGATCCAGGAATAACCTGTGACAAAAATATTTTAAAGAAATCAATTTATCCTTATTTAGATAATTTCCAGAGCATGAATATATTTTCTTGCTTTTCAAAAAGTAAACAGTCCATTAATCGCATGATAAATCACCTAATAACACATAGAGCAGAAAATTCACAGCTCTAAACAGTGGTGATGTAACTATCATGAGGCCCTGGGCAAAATTAATTATAGAGGCTCCTTAAGAAGAAAGTAGGTTCAAGAATTTTACTTGAGTTCAGTTATTATAATTTTAACGATTTGTAAAACTTCTCTCTACAACAGATTCTCTGGATTCAGTTATAAATCCTAACGCAGGCAATTGCCAATTACCAATATATATATATATAATGTGACCAAACAGTACACAATAAATCTACCGTCAACAGTGGAATTTTATAGAGAGTATTTAAAAGGATCTATTCACCAAAGCCTTTCACGTAAAACTTTCTTAATTCCTTCCCAATTGTTGTCAGTTTCATAAAAATACATGTTTAAGGCAAACTATAGCAAACAATATAAAAAAGAAAACGGACTATCAATACAAGTATACATTTCAGGCGAGGTCCCACAGGCCCGAGGTACACAGCCGTCAAGAATGTATTTTTTACAATTTCAATCTGATTCAGATAAAATATCTATAGCCGAAACATCATCATCACTGAAATACTCTTGTTTATAATTTGTATTGTTGCGTGACGTAACGTTTCCACGACAAAAATGTAAACAACAGAGTACTGTATGCTATTTACACGAACAGAAAATTCCTTGGAGACGGAACAGTCTAAACCATGGAGATGATGTTTATTTAAGTTGTCTCAACAATATAAACAGGTAACCATTGTTACGTATCTACGGTTATCACACACACACAGACCGCAATTCAACCATGTCGGACGCGTGTGAAAAACTTAGGAATTTCTTGCTTAACTTCATTGATGACGAGGAGTTAATTTGGATGGAACCCATTAACAACAGTGGGCGACACACACCCAGCAACCAACCGGTAAGTACGGTCTGGATATAATTAAATTTGTAACATCTTTTACTAACGTTTCCGCCTGGGAAAGGCATATCTAACAGATCACGTGGTATTTGTAACGTCACACGATAATAACAAATATGATGTTAAAAAGTGATGAAAAATAGCTAACCTCACAGCACTTCGGCTTTTACGAGGACCCGATATGTTGTATTCCTACAGTATTATAATTGCTGATTTTTAGAATCACTTTTTCCAGACCGATTAAGAATTACACAACTGAATTTCACATCTGTAGCGCGCACCAGCTGTCATTACTTTAACACGAATTCATTTCAAATGTCAGTGCTGAAACACAGAAAATATTTGGACACGAAATATGAACACGTGGAAATTTATGCCTTATAGAAGCTGAGAAAGCTCACAGTTCAGGATAAAACAAACTCTTAAGTTCTTGCATCCCTGTTGTACGGGAGGGGTCCATCCATTTCATTTCCTTAGATTCAACAGTGGATGTAGCCGGAAGATACGCAGTATTCATTACTCTGACATCATACTTTTCTAATTTAACTTCAAATTGTAGTATCACTTCATTACAATATTTAAAAGATATACCACAATGACTTTAAAACAAAAGTTTCTCAATACCTTTATATTCCTTCACAAAAGATAAACTTAAAAAACGCAACAGAAGCCAACTGAATATGAATAAATAAATACTTTTAAATGTACGATTTTAATCAAAATCTTGTCTTTTAATTACATCAGCCATACAAGGACACAGCAATTTGTTAAAGACTCAGTTGTTAATGATGACGCTTTCAGATTTCATTCCTCATTAAATTCCTTAAGAGGTCCACCCATATTCATAGCGTTAAGAGCGGATTTTGTTAGCCCAGGACAGGGTCCGGTGGAGGGCTTTGGTTAATTCGGTGAAGAGCCTTCGGGTTCGGTAAGCCATCTAGTTAGTTAGTTAAGAGTGTCCATTGTTAGGAGCTATACGTATCCCTCCACAATCAACATCCAATCACCATAACAACAGTATTAACCTGCCCATTATTTGTTTTCCTGCAATTCCGCATAAAAATAAAACACAGTAACATATAAATTATATTAACAAGCAAAAAAAAGTAGATTAATTGGAAGAATACTTCGTATCATTAAGTTCAAAATCATGACTTCCCATCTGCGATATAAAAATGTCTCTTGTGAAAACTGCAATGAACTTCTTAATTCCAGAAAAGGAGAGGGAATTTTTAACCAACTGAAAGACTATTAGCTTATCAAGAACGGACATGATCCACAAAGTTAATTAATAGGCATTTGGCGTACTGGTTTAGGACTATATTTTCTAGCGAGTGTAGAAAAAGCAAGTTGTGTATAATTCTTCGATAAATCCAACTTGGCTTGCGTATTTTGGACTGTGACACGTAACAAATCAGTGTGAAGCGGTGTTGTAATATTTCCTTCCTACTCTGCGATGATTTATGAAGTAAACAAACGTTTCAGAATGATTATTGCTAACTTTTCTGATGTTACAGATAATTCGTGAGTCATACAATGCCAAAAATAAGTTGCTTTTTTACGTCAGTCTGGTGATCATAGGTAGTTCTATACCAAATTATTTTTATCTGCTTTCATTTGTTCATATCTTCTGTTCTACAGGACCACCCTAATCAGCCTGCAGGCATCGTAGATGACGTTAACAGGTATATGAACTGCGATAAAATACATCCCACTTTCTTGTACCAAAATCTTTATTTAAAAGCTTGAGGTGCATCAACTGCTTAGGTCAATTTCGCGTACAAATTTATCTCGGCCTTTAAAATTGTGTGATTATTTCGCAACTTCCATGGTCATCTACTCCTATATCTTGCAAATATGGACGCATGCGTACTGTGGTCAGCACATTGAAGAACACCACAACCTGCTTCATCTAGTACAGAGGTTCTCAAAGTGTGGGGCGCGCCCCCCAGGGAGAGGGTGTTGTTTGTATGAAAAACTTTTTTTAACGAAATATGGATACACATTTTTAACATCCTTTGTTTAGTTAAGGCTGTATAGTGCTGTATACTCATAGGTTAATTTTATGTCAAATCTGTTTGCTTGCACTTGTTTTAGAAGGGGGGGCGTGAAATTTATGAAATGTTTTAAGGGGGGCGCAAGGTATAAAAGTTTGGGAACCTCTGATCTAGTAACGTCCTTATGACATGCGAATCAAAACTCACTGAAAATTTTCAACAACTATAAATTTTATCTGTTTATCAGCACAAATATAAGAAGGACATACAATAATAATGAAAACTAATGACTTCTTTAGCATATTTTAATAAGACGTAGTTCACTGGTTCTCAACCTCTTGGTGCTTTCGGCAGACTTTTTATTTCATTTTTGAATCACAATAAGATTAAAGCAGAGAACTAAAACAAAAATAAGAGAACACGTACCTCCAATTAATTTTTAATTGTCGCCTTTTATTTTAATAAATCTGTCCATTTTTAGGAAAATTACTTATAATGATTTTTTCCAACAGAAAATATTTCTAGTAAAGGGCACTACATTTAATACAAATTGAATAATAACTGAATGACACAGAACCTTTCGTACATAAACGTAGATATTTATTGTTTAAGGCAGGCTCTGTCAACAAACTGAGTCCTTACGAACTCATTTGGGGCAAGGAGTGAGATGAGGTATCTTCATACCCATTGTTATAACAATAACACAACTGTAACTGTTGCTGCCATCGTCACTAATTTCTGTTTCGATATTCAAATATACGTTTATTGGTGTTCTTTAACTTTTTTAAAAATGATATTCAATTACGGATAATGATACAATTATAAGATTGTTAATTCGCATATTTAATTTCATATAACCATAGCCTCGCGCAGTTGAAAATAGCTCGCGGGAAAGTAGTGTGACGCGGCACACCGGTTGATAACCATTTCTGTAGTATGGCTGATTTCCAAGGTATCTAAACAGTCGAGTCGACTGTTGCAATGAACAGAAACATAATTCTTCAATCTCACAAAAAGTCTTCTCCTGCCGGTCACTCCCTATCGACTTTTGCAGGTGATTTTCTCCCATGCACTCAGCAGCGATTGGGAATACATAGAGACAGTGATCTACTGTCTTCAGCAGAATGATCTCATAAGCTAAGTTCTAAGGTGAAAAAATCGGATTGGTTATTAAAATCCTCAGATTCTTCCATGAAAATCAGGATTCTGCCAGATGAAAGATCGAATAATGTAGTAAATTCTTTGTATCGCGTTTGATTGCAGGCACGTCGCCCAAGAGGAAGATACTGACAGCGCTTGCAGTAGCTGCGACGAGAGCACAGAGCAAATTGAGTGTGTTCAGTCGGTGAAGGAGAAAGATGAACTTCATGCCAGAGATATCACCACAACACCGACTCCAGGTCCCACAGACAGCGTTACGACCAGCTCTGTAGAATACACAGCTATGGAACAGAAAGAAACTAATTCGCAGTTGTCACCATCAAACACTGAATGCTTAATTATACTTATTAACCCATCGGGCATTGTTCTGAGTGAAACGCATTCACCTCATTGTCCAGCAGCTATAGCGTCTGCAAGTTCACTCAACAGCAGTGTCAGTGATGTCTTGAATGACGTACATGATCCATATTCAATCGAAAAACTAACAAATTTGGGAAATCCTGAAGCAAATGAAAGCCGCAGTACAAGTACCAACTCTCTTGACGGAGATGATTTCATGCAAAACAAAGTACCAGCAGAGAAGCGTGGCGAAGTTGATACATCACATCTGAACTCAGTCGCCAGCACGAAAAATATGTATGAAACTTTAGAAAGGATGGCTACCTCATCAAACGCCATACCTGGGGGCAACAATCAACTCACTATCCAAGAGAAGCAAGCGTTAAGAGAGGAACGTTTCAAAAGCTTCATCAATGCTCCTCAGGAGATAAAAGGGAAATGGAAGCTTTTGGAATACATAAACTCTGAAAGAGATCCTGAGACGTTAGGGCATTCAGTGCTGGAGGATTGCAAGGACATGCGTCGAAACGAGGTAAATGTGAATGCACGAAAACCGAAAGACCTACAGATATTTAATAAGAGCGTTAACGATATGTCAAAGCCTGCTGATCCATCCCCAATGGAACATTTAAACACCTCGCATTTGGAGAACAGTATCACCTCAGAAGATGCTGACAGTTCCTCAGAAATGTTCATCAGCGCTGCCACTATTTTCTTTAATAAAATTGTTGATTTATGTGCATTAAATGAGAATACACATTTGAAAGATCCGCTATCAAGCACGGAAGTGGGTACACAGACAACCCGCATTGATGAATGTGATACCACAGATCTGCTCACAGTCTCTTACAAGAAAGATGGGTCTGAAACTTCAGATCAGATGTCTACTTTCTCGACAGAAGCCATACACAATCAACTCACTTTCAGCAAGAAACTAAAGTTAAGAGAAGAGCGGTTCGAAGGATACCAGGTAGCTCCTCAGGAGGTAAGAGACTCATGGAACGTCTTGGATTACCTTAACTCTGAAAGAGATCCAGATGCATCAGAACATGTGGTACTGGAAGACAGACAGAAAATCAATAAGATTGTTAACGATAAGTCAGAATCTTCCGATTCATCATCCATGGAACACTTAAACATTGCACACTTGGAGAACAGCATCACCTCAGAAGACACTGACAGTTCAGCCCAAGTATTCGACATCAAACCCAACAGTGTTTTATTCAACAAGACAAATGTTCCATCTGCATTCAATACGGCTACTCATTTGGAAAATCCTCAATCAAATACGAAGCTGCGTACAGAGACCATTTCCAGTAACACAGCTATGAGACCTCAGGAAATGATTCCCATGGAAATGCTAGAAAAATCTGATACCCTACACGGGCCCACAGACCCCCGCATAAATAGCAAATGAGGTCAGAGGAATTCAGTAGGACGCCGAGTCCCGCATCGGCCTTTAGAGGTAAAGATGACAATGAATATCTGAGATACAATCAACTCACCTTTAAACAGAAACAACAGTCGATAGAGGAGCGTTACAAAAAATACATCACTGCTCCTGAGGTGGTTCGAAACGAATGGAATGTTGTTGTTTTTTAATTTCTTTACTCTGAAAGTTTTCGCACAGCATTCACTGATGGAGGAATACGACAGACGTTTCGACTAGACAAAGAGAAGCGACTACGTTTGGAAGTCAGGCACATAAAAACGATTGTTACATCAGCCAAGGGCTGTTCAAATACCAGATACACTTCGAACAGCAGCCGCCCAGGGGATACTAACTTATCACTGTGCTCAGCAGTAAACCAGTGATTTCTTCGATTCCCGGAAAAAAGAAGAGTTTTTAGGTGTTGCCGTTCACAAAAATGTTACCCTTCTGGGACACTGCGCCGTCTAATCTAGTAAAAGATCGATGTTTCAGAAATATTCACTGCCTTTATCAACAGGACGGTAAGTAAACACCGCGTGAAATTTTTGGTACAAAAGTGGAAACCGGTCGGGTGAGACAGAACCTTGGCCTGATCAGGAGAAGCGGAAGCGGGAAAAGATATAACCGTAGAAAAGGGCCGGGAAGTGTATAATGTGTGTAATGAGCATAAGGCTTCCTGGTGTCTTCCGTGGTTCTGCCCTTCTTCTTATCAACATGGGACCGCAGGCTTCACTTCCCCTCCGAAGGAAGTCGTGCTATGGAAGTTTATCGCCCTTAAACCTTGGGTCCAGTGGCAAGCACGCTACCACTAGACCACCGAGGACGACTTCCATCCCTGTCTTCTGCCTTACTCTCTGTTCCAATCAGGTCCTCGACACCCTCAACCCTTTGTGCTCCCGCGCAGCTTACAGATTGCACTGATGATACAGACAGTAAGGATCCCTCAAACGTTGTTCTATTTATACGAGACTACTTGGTGCAGTGTCCCCTCCTCGTCCTCACCTTCATGAGGAACTAAATCTAACAGTTCTATTTATTTGCAATAATGTATACCTATAGGAATTGAGACTTTCGCGGCGACTAGAATCAATAAAATCTTCTCGGGCAATCAGCCGCGTTAACTGTAAACCGACGGTCCGGACATGTGCACTGGTCCCGAGCAGGTAGTTATACACAGGCGACTTCCGAGGTATTCAGTCACATCAGAAACGTCGGTTTACTACGGTAACCAGTTAACGCGGCTGATTGCCTATGTGACGTATTTGTATCATGGAAAAATAAAATGAAGATTTCTGTCTTGTTGCACCGTGTAGTATGGTAGATGTTTACCAACCTGTCAGAGGTCATACTGCCTCGCCCTGATGACGGAGGCAGTATGACCTCCGAAACGTTGGTTAACATCTACCCATCTACCAGACTACACAGCGCAACAACCGAGAAGACAGAAATCTTCATACTCACCGCTGTGAAAACCTAAAATCATACACGAAAAATAAAATGTTATTACGAAATCATTTTAAGAATCTCTATTAATAACTTCGATCCTTTCCTCTTGTTAAGAAAAACAGCGAACTGAGGTAGATGAACTGATATCATCATCGTCTATGGTGCTTCGGCCCGTTTTCGGGCCATGACCTCCCCCGTTCGGAGGTTTCTCGATCTTTAAAGTGTGAACTGATATCACTATACAGAATAATATAGAAGTCGAAGGACTTCTATATCAAAAAGGAGTAAGCTTGTTGAGCGCGGTTTTCTGGGGTGTGACGCTCTTTCTATGTTGTTACAAACGTTTCGGCGAGATAAAACACCTCGAATCGTTAGTAACCATGTACACGCTTGACATCTTTACCGCCTTAAGAAACTGAAATCCGAATAAGCTTGTCAAAGACTTATGAGTCTGCATTATTGAAGTAACATATGTGGAATTTTAACTTTTTATAAACGAAAAATCTCTTTCACAAAATGAAAATTTACATGCTACAAGACTATAATACAAAACTCTATAGACGTCTCAACACACAAGCTTCCACTTATTTTATGGTTGTATGCAAAGCCTTTGCAAGGATTTCCATTCACGTAAAAGATCTTTCGCATTATAAAGAGCAATTATTATGGAATAACACAAACACTGCTCACATCATTTGACATTTTAATTTCGAGTCTGGTCGCTTCCATTGCCAGAGAGATCCGAATGTCTCAACACCTAGAATAAGTTATCACTTCATTTTACACTTTCTAAACGAAGAATTTAAAATATATTGGAATTAATCACTAAAATCACACACTAAATCCCACAGCATAATGCTGTATTTCAGATCTCCATTTGGCCTGTCTCAAACAGCCGCAGATCACTAAGTACGTTTCCATTTGGCCTGGTCGGCGGTGGCAGTGGCGGTAGAGGGTGGTTATGGCCGTAGATCCTCTGTAACCTCTGAAGGCTATTGGAGGAGACAGTGCGCTCCAGGATCTCGCCCCAGTATTTCTCGCTGAGTCCCTCTAGGTCGCTCTTGGAGCCGGAAGGCAACGGGTTTGCTGCGGGCTGAGTGGCGTCACTGCTGTTCGCGACACAGCAGTGGGCCTTCGCGTTCGGCGTCTCCTGACGCCGACACAGCACCTAGAACCGCAACACGTCCACAGTCATGACAACACTCAAAATTAGGTCTGCATTTGAAGTGCGTTCAAAGTGCGAAATGGACACCATCTACCATGCTTTTGAGTGCAATATCTGATATTTCACACACGCTCTCGCGACTTCTGTTGACTGATATTTGATTTTCGGAATGGAATGTGTTGACGTCACAGCTGCAGTTACATTACATCCCTTCGTTTTTTATTTATTTAATTTTCTCTCTCCTTCGATATTTTATTTGTTTCTCTTTTAATTATTTCTTTGTTTATTTTTCTTCTTCATTGTTTTTGTTTCTTCATTCCTCTTTCTCATTCTCATTTCTTCTTATTTCTTATTTATATTCGATCCTTCCTCGCCTCAACTTATGACGCTACTGACTACGTAGCAGAGCTGAATGAAAAGTCTCGGATGAGACCTCCATGTGAGCTATCTTGCGTCGATCGTAATGCCAATGAGGCCTGCAACTCAACACGGACTTCGTGCCACGGTCAGAGCTCCAAACACGACATTGACAGATTTTGTTTGTTTCAATTTAGAGATGGGAGAGAAATACTCCAGACTTCATCCAGTCTTGAATTCGAAGTCTTTCGATAAGAGAACCTAGTGCTTTGACCCAAAAACCATTAAGTGGTACGTACCGATACGATCCAGCAAAACTCATTATTGCTGCAGCCACTTCAACGTTTATAAAACATTACTGTTCTTACGGAGATACGTATATTTGAATAGCAGGCCTACAGTGTAAACCACGTGATTGATAAATACACCACCAGAACCTCACTAATCGTTTAGTCAAACTGAAATTGTAATCTTACTCCACCGTCCAGATGAGTTACTACATGCCTATACTAAACTGAAACCCTTAATGAACATGTATTTTCAAGAGTTTCACTTTGAATAAAAAATATTTCTTGGTATTATTGCTTCTCATTAAGTTCCTTCATTCTTAAGGACTTGTTCACTTGTATGCTGTATGAAGTAACCATTAATCATTCTATTTCATGAACCATATCTTATCGCTTACGCGACATGCTGGTGTAAAAATGAAATTATGCTGCGACCATCAAGAAGGGCAACGAAATATGTTATGAAAGTAAAATATATATGCCCATAAACTGATATTATTTGCATACAGTCGAGGGGGAAGCATCATAATTTGAATTTAAGCTTCCTTAGATTTTTTGTGGAGTTAGCCCACTGTTACATTAAACATTCAATTCAGACTTTCCCATCCTTGTAGTTTAATAAAGTTAAAAGAACGAAAGTATATCAAAAATTATTTGAGGAAGAAAGTTTATTCATCACTCCGGGAAATTGACTAATTCTTTCTTCCCGCTATTTGTCTCCAAAAAAATATCTACCCACAATTCCATGCAGCGTTACATCCCATAAGAACATCGACATTTTCACCCCTGTGACCTCAGATCTCTAATATTTAAGCCGTCTAAATTTGTACAATCTTAACACGTCTTTAAAACTTAATTTCCGCTTTCTAGATTGAATGGGCAGTTCTGCTATTTTACACATAAATATTGTTAACATAAAATTGTGTGACTTATTTTATAACATTTCAATTTTGTTTCATTATTTACTTTCCGCTTTGATGTTCTGTTTATCGTCCCACATAATCTTATCCCTTGACAACGACAAGCTTAACTGTTCGCAATTAAGTTCACGAATCCGATTCCTTAAGAAGGTCTTACTGTTCTTCATTAAGTAACAATCCGCGAAGACGTAGTGGGCTAGAGATGTAGCTTCAAGAATTCTAAACCTAGATGTCAGAGGGAGGTGAGTTGCCAGCCTGAGGTTCCGGCTACTTTAACCTCAGTGAGGAAGCCACTAACACCTTTCGTTAGCAGACTGGGCGAGACCCAGAACTGGTCTGGACACAGTAGTGGCAAAGAGATAAAAACCTTCCTGCCAGGAACTGACCCACGGTCTAATTAGAAGGCAGCCTCTTTACCCTGTAAGCTACCCAGGCCTGTGATTATAATGGTCTTTGTCAATTACCAGCCTGCCTACTTCCTGTTTGCCTACTCTGGAGTTCCCACGGACATGTGCTATGGAATAATAAAGAAAATCTTTTATTTATTTTTCTGACGGATAATGAATATTCATCAAATCAGAAAATAACATCAAACAGCCATGAGGTGTTTCATTAAACGAGATAAAAGGCAGGTTGATTTTAATACTAGTGACAGTGCATTAGACACGCCAGATCACATCCGTTGATGTTTAATCTAGTGGCTGCACAGAACGCGGAAAAGGACGTTTATGAATTACGCAGTACTAATGATCATCATCATGGCTACACATTGGAATTCCAGTAGAAACTTCGTGACTAATGAAAAGGTTACCAGACCTCGTATTAATCAACTCTGCTCCATTTTAATAAGCGAAACACGTTCCAGTACCGCCTTAAGATGCAGTGCAGAAACCGACCTGCTGGTGTTTGTGGCTCCAGCTAACCTTCCCTTCTTAGCTAAGAAGGACTCTAGGCAGTAGGACGTGTAGGATACGTTATTACGAAGCTCACCTCCCATTTTCAAAGCAGAGCCATGGCGTGTCAAAGCATCTCAGTGACGTCGATGAAGCAACAACTGAGAGAACCGCCTATGTTTAATCTTAATTCCAGTGTTTCGTGTAATGATATTTAAGGTCTTAACGTATCAACCTAAAACATATTAAGTATTTCGTTTAAAAAAATATTAATATTATAAACAATTGTTCTAGTTGTATAGTCTTCTTCTGGCATAAATATAATAGACCTTGCGGCCATTTCCAATTCAGAATTATGAATAATACTACACGTTTGGTGGGACCACTTGGACGCTATGGTCCGCCAGCCCGCCTCAAGGCCCCTGCGAGCATAGAACACCACACGCCTTGAACGGGGCTGAATCCACAAGCCCAACAATCGAGCGGTCAGCAGCCACTGTGACTGGTCAGTTGTTACAGTCATATATATTTAGACATACGTAAATGGGCTAAGTGTCCTAAAATAACCGAATTTACAACTGCATCAACTTGGACTACTATACTACTCGAAATCATACTAATACTGGGAGTCGGGTGTTATTTTGAATACTCATTAATTCAAGGGGCTTCTTAAGGCTTTATTTCGCCTCTGTAAATTTCTATGGCACGTTGTATGTAAATGAAGTTGAGAGGAACCTAAGAATCGCATTGTGTACTGAGCATTCAGAGACACCTAGCAACCTGGAGCTTAAATCATTTCTAAGCAACTGACGGGAGCAAGGAACAAGTGAATAACGTAGACCGTACTGAAAGCACAGTAGTTATTTAGTGCTCTTTCAGTTGGAGAAAACATTAAAACAAAGTCTGAGGCGACTATTCAAATGCGCACTTGCTAAATAAACAAAGCTCCACCTATGCGATCAAAGAGAGGAAAACAATGGCGGTAATATTGTACTGGAATTTCGGTGGCTAATAAACTGTGCGAGATCTGAGTACAAAGCGAAAGGGATCTTGTTGCCGTTTAATTTCAGCATTTAAATTGTGCTCCAAAGCGAAGTGTCAAATATTTGACTACCGGCCGTTAATGGGACGCACCTGTAAAAAACGCGTAATTAAACTTCTCGATGGAAGAAGGACATATCTCGCTACACATAGCGAGAAATTTTATACTTCAGAATGGCGTACGCCTAATTTTTACAAATTCTAATAACTATTGAATAACAAGCTCTGGGAAGAATCTTTCACTTGCTGAAACCAGTCGTTACTGGCTACGAGCTGGGCGACTGGAGTTCGATTCCTCGCAGATAAAATGTTCTTCTTCGCCACCACGTCTACGTGAGTGGATTTCAAAATCCGTTTTTGGCCCGAGGGAAGAAAAAAGTTTGGACCACCCTGCTTTAGACTACGTATTCTAGAGGTATCCGACTCAAGACTTTCGCCAGACTTTCTTACACTGTGGCTCGGATTTACATGATTCTCTAGAGAGAACGTTCAGCAGCTAAGGGGCAGATTTAGTTAAATTTGGTTATGTTGGATTAAGACAGGTGAGGTTAGTGACGCGCAGGTGCAGTGGAACACAAGTCGAACAGCAGATTTAGACCTGTACGTTTATTATAAGCACAGAAACAAAGATCGTGCGTGAACCGACACTGTAAGCAGTATCACTTACCTTGGACAGCAGTAATTCCTTGGTGACCCTGCGGAAGTGATTGTTTAGCAGCCAATACAAGAAGGGGTTCCAGAAGCTGTTACTAAGGGCCAGCCACGTGATCAAAAAGTCCATGAACTGGGGTACCTGGGCGAGGAACAAACAATTATAAGCAGAGAAGGATTTGAGGTTTTCACAGCGGTGAGTATGAAGATTTCTGTCTTCTGGGTTGTTGCGCTGTGTAGTATGGTGGATGGTTACCAACGTTTCAGAGGTCACACTGCCTCCGTCATCAGGAAGATTCTTAGTATGACCTCTGAAACGTTGGCAACCATCCACCATACTACACAGCGCAACAACCCAGAAGACGGAAATCTTCATATTCTATTAATTATTTTAAGATTTCGGGTTTCCACTGTGACGATTATGAAGGTGTCTGCCTTCTAGGATGTTGAGCGGTGTACTCTGTTAGAAGTAAGATTTAAGGTTTTCACAGCGATGAGTATGAAGATTTCCGTCTTCTGGGTTGTTGCGCTGTGTAGTCTGGTCGATGTTAACCAACGTTTCAGAGGTCATACTGCCTCCGGCATAAGCGCAACAACCCAGAAGACAGAAATCTTCATACTCATCGCCCTGATGACGGAGGCAGTATGACCTCTGAAACGTTGGTTAACATCGACCAGACTACACAGCGCAACAACCCAGAAGACAGAAATCTTCATACTCATCGCCCTGATGACGGAGGCAGTATGACCTCTGAAACGTTGGTAAACATCGACCAGACTACACAGCGCAACAACCCAGAAGACAGAAATCTTCATACTCATCGCCCTGATGACGGAGGCAGTATGACCTCTGAAACGTTGGTTAACATCGACCAGACTACACAGCGCAACAACCCAGAAGACAGAAATCTTCATTTTTAATAATGTTTTAAAATATACTGATCTACGGATCACTACAAATACAGGATACTGGAGCGCAGAGGTAAAGATACAAGGATTATATGCCGTGTCGTGAGTAGTAAGTAGCTCATTTCAAGATCCTTCTACTTTATCATCGGTTAAACTAACATAAGACCCTTAAAATAATCCAAACCGAACCAATATCAAAACAGGCAGATAAAATTTATTTTATATCTAATTACGCAACTAACAAACTATGTGGCAGCAAAACTCAAAAGCTTAACACTTGAAACCAAGTCACGCCAACGGACGTGCTGCCGAGTCAGTTTCGTCCAATTCCCCCCACCTTCACAGAGCACCTTTTAACGAACCATCGAACCATCTCTGAGTGGTTCCTCCCCAACTCAGTCTTCGTCAGATGTGCACTATATAATACTTTAGGCCTACCATACGATACTCGGTTTTATCTAAATCGGACAGGCAGTTTTGGTCTTAAATCTAAATATTTTTTGGGGTGGTACGTTATATTAAAGTGGATATTGTTCATGATCTCGATTTTTTGCGCACACAGCGTTCTCGAAAATGGTTGTTTCGTCATCAGATAAGGAGGGTTTCTATTCGATTGGGCCAGAGATCGAAACTTGCTGGGCCTCAGGGACCCAACCGAGTAGGAACCTTTCCCTCCCATCGCCCTGTACCCCGTACTTCGCACACCCTTTTAGTTGATGAACGAAACAGATTCAATTTTCGGATAGATTTTTTTAAGGACAAACTAGAAGATGGATATCGATAGTCTGGGTCTTGTAATATGATTACAGACGGAAGAACATGATGAGATTAATGTTTCTTTGGCAGGAGGGAGGATTTTATTTTGAGAACGTAATGGGCTGCACTGGCAAGGCCTTTTCCGGTGGTTTAGTGTTTGCTGTGTTGAGCATTCGGGTTGTACTTTATAACACAACTAAAGGCTCACCTTTACGCCTCTTCCTTCTTTACCTTGGTTCCTGTACAGGCTGCCACGACTTCCTGGATAGTCCACGGTGTGACCATGACAATAAAGCCCAGAGACATCGCCGCCATCGTCCTTGAGGCGTTTGTGCTTAGTCGCCTCTCCTGAGCAACCAGCTGTAAGCAAAAAATCGGTCAAGAAAAGCCTTTATACCAAAGGCAGGAGAAGAATAAATCTAGAATTTATTAAAGTGATTGATAAGGGTGTTTACAATCTGTTAACAAAGGCCATGTAAGTGTTAAAGTGTTTCTGGGACACCCAAGTATAGACATTCTTCTGAAACATCCAAGTGTTATATTTTATACATTCCACATTTTGTTTCATAATACAGACTTAGTAACTGCGGATTAAATACGTGTATTTTTCAAAACTAACCAATAAACAATCGAAAATCTCTAATAAGATAAGCGGCTTGGGTAATATGGTTACGATTATAATTAACAAACGTCAGAAGAAAAATTATTACCATAATTTTGCCCCTTTCCAATATTGTAGCGTAGTACAGGGAGGTGGGATGTAAACCTGAACTTCTGGCCAACATGTAAATGTTAAGGACTTGCTGCAGGGACCAAAGTAAACTACAAAGAATCCCATGGCCGAGAATCGAACAGTAGACTTCCAAAAGAAGCATCTGGAAGGAAACAGGGGCGTTCTGGATCACTACGGAGGTGTTAAACCCGCGCGCAGGAAGAAATGGTTCCGTTTTATTGTGATGTGGGTTCACACAATGGAAATCTTATCTGTGACGCTCCATCAGTCACCAATCAACCGTGGAACTGGCCGACACGCTGGCGTCGCCCTCAATGACGCACTGCGTCGCGACGCTAGTTGAGATGACGCGCAGCATAGAAGTGGCCAAACTGATACCGATAACATATTTGCAACAATTTATCGAAGTAGAGTCACAAGATACAGATTGATTATCGACAGAATTAACGAAACAGTTGCCATACTATACTGAAAAGACCGAAAAATTCAACAGATGATAAAACTAATAACTTTTTCAGTAGTTATATATACACTGAAAAGTTTTTTTTCAAAGAAGTTAAATAGATGAACGACTTTCATACAGATCTTTATACCAAAAACCTAAAGGGAATGCATAGCTTACGCGAGTAGTATAATATTAAAATGTATATTAACCAAGATATTAGGATTTAGACTGGATTAATCAGACTTACGATAAGGTAGAGTGGCGGAATCTTACAAACACGACAGTGAATCTTCTGGATGCATGCGGGGAAGATAATTTTTTATCGGCTGAGTGCCTATAAGCATCTCAATAAAAACTCTGCTCCATACAATCAGTTTGTTCCACACACTCACAAGAATGCCTCCACAAACGCGGCACAGTTCAGAATCCACCTAAGGCTCGTAATATTTATTACCATGTGTAGCCTAGAAATAAAAAACATGGTGAGATTTCAGATTCTCACAGCGGCGAGTATAAAAATTCCATCTTCTGTGTTACTGCGCCATGTAGTTTGGTAAAAGTTTACTGACGTTTCAGAGGTCCTTGCTGCCTCCAAAATCCCCCAATGATGGAGGTAGAAAGCGCTTCTGAAACATATGGAAACTTCTACCAAATCACACAAAAGGCGCCAACAACCCAGAAGAAAGAAAATCATCTTCTGAGCAAAAAAACTGCTGTTACACAAAGTTACTTGTATTCTTGTTAAATCTGTTAACAAAGTGTCCCTCTCTAATTAAGAAAGTAATACCGCTGAAGTTCCTCTTATAGTTCTTAGGCATCATTATGCTTAAGCGCGCAAGAGCGGCAGTTGTCCCATGCCACTTACAAAGCGTTTGATATTACCCTCTTTTACACATTTTACAGAAATCGATCATCGATAAAAACACCCTCAGAGACACATCAAACGTCCCGGCAGAGTGGCTAACACTCCCGCTCTGTATTTAAGAGATCCCGGGTTTAAATCTCAGCCCGGAGTTCGGCCAACCTACGTGAGATTTTTCGTGGGTTTTCTCAATTCCTCTCAAGCATATTCCGGGACAGTATACGAAATTATGCCATAATCGCTTCATCCACATCCTCTTCAATAATTTATCATTCAGTCACCCAACGTTATACAGTCTCTCAACTAATAGTGTCGTTAAATAAACAACAAATATAAATACAAAAACCAGTTATTCTCCTATTTGTCTACTGCCTACAAGAGTTATCCATCTTTCTTCGAACATTCATTCTACCTCCTTTGAGTCTGTCTCGAGATATACTGATATTTCTCAGAAGTTCGCTACTCTGAACAATATATTCGCCACCAATTCACCTTGCCTTCTTGTCATATAATCATTTATCTATCCATTAAACGCTGACGTCTCTATTCGCCTTTTACGCCAGTTTCTTTCTAGTTTTACAGACTATTCTGCTGTTCGATCCATACTTCAGTTTCCTCTATTAATATTACGCGTACATTCTTTTAGGACAAATTGACTGCCTCTATGGCGCAACAGCCCGAAGCCGAGCCTTGGCCTCCTCCCACATGGGAGATTTTCACGACAAATTAACGACATTAAATCCTTCGGCTGAAACATAACAAACCCTGTATGATTTGAAGTTTTCACAGCGGTGAGTATGAAATCTTCATACTCACCGCTGTGTGACAAGTTGTATGCTTAACTAGAGAGAATATTATGGCTGCCGGTGGATTTAAAAAGAGTTCTTGACGTTTATTCGACATTCTCACTTCGTTTCTTATCTTGGCTTTGCATTATTCACGCGGCGCTACTACGTTACATCTTTAAGTGACGTAACTAAATAAATGTCCTCTCAATTGGCCGAGAAGTTCTAAAAGCTTCGACAATCTGATTACGCGGCACGGAGTAAAGCATTGACGTAATGTTTGGTCTTAGTGAGCTTTTAGATAAAGAAGTCAACGAACCACAGCACTCAAGAAAAAGGACAGAAATGTATTTTAACTGTCTTTTTACAGCCATGAGGCCATCGTACTTTATTTACGGTTTCTAAACTATTAGGAATCACTTTAACAGAATCATATAACATGATTAATTATCTCTTCATTTATGGGCGTAATTAATAACTAATTTGATAGTAAATTATCCTAGAGTAGTCGATAATTATTTTATCAAGATATTTTAATGGATAACGATTCCGAGGGTTAATCATCTTAATTATAAAATCCAACAAATGGCGCTATTCTGAGTATTTTTTTATAACCAAAAGGCACAATTTGTCATACAAAACAGATGTGGTAAAATAAAAAAACGATGTCAAATAGTTTCCATTTTCAGTATAATTTTCATAATATTTTCTCAGTGATAAGCAATTTTAATCATATCAGTGCAGTTTATTTTAATAAGAAAAATAACAGGACGATAAACTGGAGCCTTTACTCGTCACAAATAAATTAGTTATTTTCGGAAATGTTCATACTTTCAATTTCCGCTGTTCTCGACCAAACAAATGCATTGGGCACGATGATATTCCAGGTATTCAGACAAAGTTTCCGGGGATATCGACCGACAATTTGCGTCACAACCTTCCCACCTCTGTACAGACAGAGAATAACAGGATACATGAGAAATGCATTTGCGATTTAAATGTGAAGGGTAGACCGTCAAAAATCTATTAAATTCATTCCGGTATCAGTACGTACGACAAAACGATGGAGTACTGATATGACATTACAAACTGCATACAGCATTTGTTGTGTTGACCTACGTCTTCTCTGCATGAAGTCGATGAAGGTAACGCACAATGAGTAAGGCTACATTTAAAGTTCTCACAGCAAAGAGCTGAAGATGTCCATCCTCTGGAATGTTGCTCTGTATAATCTCGCATATACTGACCAGTGTTTCAGAGATTATCTCCCAGATGATAGAAGCAGTAAGCACCTCTGAAACGTCGTTCAGTATATAAAATTAAAAAGTGACTGACCAAGGAGAGAATACAACAATAGAGATAGTTACAGTAGAGCAGAGGACGATAAAAACTCTGTGTTAGGCGAACAATGAGAATTAACGTAAACGTTCAGTTGCAGACACGTGTAGCATTCTAGTTTACATTACGCAGAACTGAGCTTATTTTGAAATATTTTTGAGTAGAAAACAAACAGAACACATATCTGACCTTTCGCGCTACCTACGTGTGAAGCTGAATAATAAATCACAGCCAAATCGATGTTTGCCCTGGCATTCTACTTGCGTTACCTCTCTCCATTGGATCAATACTTGAGTCGGCAGTAAACGAGAAACTTTACTCCGAAGCTTAATGATTCTAATTACATCTGAAATGAAGACGTTAATGATGATCCACACTTTAAAGCAACTTTTTTTGTGGAGGTAACCAATACAGGAGCTGGAAAAGTTTGCTGTGAGTCACTGTAGGAAGAAGAGATGGGATAAGGAAATGATTAAAAGAATAGAGTTCTTTCGTTCAGGAAATTGAACTTGAGAATTCTTGAAGAGAAAAGTTTCGAAAACTTCGCTCCAGGGGTTAGTTGTGTAACTAGATGCATAATGCATACTTAGCAGGCACCAGACTGGTATAAATTACAACGATAACTATCACATCCCGATAAAGGCAAAAGTGTTAAGTAGGGCTGCGAGTCACCTCCAGCATACTCCAGCAACGCATCTCTTCTGTAGGAAGAGTACATCGGAAAACACGAGATAGTGTGGCAACTCGTTTGCTTTCTATCTGTGAGATACACGGTTCGAATTTCGGTGCAAACAATCTCTATTCCCATCAAAACATTCCGTTGTTTCCCTCAGTACTCCAAAGCAAACGCGAGGAACGTAAAGAAAGCCTACATTAGTATACTGGACGCAAAATATCTGCGATCCTGTGCTACGTCACAGTAAGTACTGAAGGGAAAATGGAAACAGCAAAGGGGGAGCACGACGTCTCATGGGCTATCGCTCCCCCCCCCACCCCTTACTCTGGCTGGCTGACCAACAACGTGTGTATTTATAACGGCCAACGAAGCTCGGAGATATCTTGCGTCAAGTTTACAAGCCAATAGTGTTTCCTCTACCTCCCCTTTCAGTCCGTCGTACATAATCATCCTCTTGTCTCATTTGATGCTAAATAACCTCTGCAGCTGATAAAGAGTGTTACGTAACCAAGTAACCAATGGCAGCCGAATTGACGAACGGTTATAGTAAGTAACTATTTTAGTGTACCAAAGCTTCGTATCATTACCATATATAATAGATGGGTAGCATTACGAAGTAAATTATAAATCGACTTGAACACGGCATAGAACTGGTTCAGTTTGCCAAAGTCATATATTTAACAGCGAAGCCAATCGATATGAATTTATGTATCTGTATTGTTCAGTCGTGATATATCGCACTGTTAACATGCCATCTAATAAAAGTTGTTATAAAAAGTTTAGATCTTCGTAAAAATGTGCTATTAGACTAATGCTGAAGTAGTAATACCGTATAATCATAAGGGTTACCCTAAGAACAGTGTAAATTTTGGAAGTAGCCGATGAGAATATCATGGATAACAGACGTTTGAATTAAGACGAGAATTGAGATAATTACATAATGAAGCAGCTTCAATATAATCATTAAATACGTAGTTGTAGACTGGATTAAACTGGCTCAATAGAAAATCCTATGGAAAGATCTTGTATATGGAGTGATGAAGGTTCCGTGGATTTTGTTGAAAATAACTGAAAACATTCCATCCTTCCTTAAGGAATATAGAATGGAAGAAGCCAAGATGTTGGGCAAGAATGCCATGTCACGTGATAGATGTGTGAAACAAAAACAAAAAAGGGAAAAATCATATACCACGACATGACAGAAGGCATGATTGATACAGCAGCGAGGAATATGTTACGCAAAAAAGGGAAATATGACGCTGGAGTTACTCACACTGAGGAAAAACAAGAACAAGATGCTGTTACAGAACAAGAGTACGGACCGAACGACATAAACATGATGTTTCTGTTTCAAATGAGCATCACAACAAAGGAAGAGGAAGATACTTCTTGTAAATAACCAACACTCACTCAGCAGGTAAAAAAAAATTGTCTTTTATTAAACCCAAAGATTCATTACTGTATTCACAATGGCCTATCACTGGGCTCGATCCTGAGACACCTGAATCCAATCCACACCCGCTATATTTTACAGTGTCTTAATATTAATCTGACAACTACGCCAAAACTTCGCAATCGGTACAAACAGAACTTCTTTCCTTTCAGATTTTTTAGACTAAAATTAAGAATGTAATTATATTTTAACACTTTGATTCCGAATCTCGTCAAAATAATATTTAAAGATCCAATCCGTACCTCAAAGGAAACACAAAACTTCACCACAACAAAGATACGGTGGTTAATACTTCTTAATACAGCAGAAGCTGTTTATTCTCAGAATCTCATTAAACCTGTGGACAAAATGCAGAACTACCGATTATTAAAGCAGGTTGTACATAACAAACACTTTTTACCGCTAGCTGAGTTAGAAGGAAAGGCAACTGATAGTCTCATTTGTGAAAGAACAGGTCCAGGTCTTCAGTGAGGCTGCAATGTCCCAGCAAGAAGACAGTGACCGCACCTTAAAAAGTTACCAGAAATTCTGGAAATTTCATTACTGTCAAGAGACTCTGAATAATCTTGTACTAAAATTAGAGATTCAAATTGTTTCTACCCCAAATTCATTTATTCGTTTACGATTTATTTGAAGACAGAATGATTACTGAATAAAGAAATAGAAAGGGTGTGCAGTAACGTGTTATTGGTCTAATTTAACAAACTATCCCGAGATTTGGCCGGTGGGACTGAGTAAAATCAGAAAAGCTCAGTCGTGAAGCCGTAACCTCTTGAACACAGAGCAGGTGAGCTAAGCACTCGACAGCGACGTTCGGTATTTTTGTCTT
Organism: Zootermopsis nevadensis; assembly: GCF_977971745.1. Taxonomy (NCBI): domain Eukaryota; kingdom Metazoa; phylum Arthropoda; class Insecta; order Blattodea; family Termopsidae; genus Zootermopsis; species Zootermopsis nevadensis. Next base: position 7,778,430 of record NW_028259140.1, on the reverse strand, counting down.
ACGGAAACAAAGAAAGAAGCAATGAAGATAAAGAAACAAGGGGAACAAAAAAGGACATAAACGAGGAATAGCAGAAAGAAACGAGAGACAACGAATCACAAAAGTATTTCTAATACTTGGTCTATCCGACACGGTTGGATAAAGAACTTCTTCAACTGTGGACTCTTGCCATCTAGATTAGCGCTAGTTTGTATCTCGCAAGAAGCCAAAGTGGAACCAAGGAGAAGCAGAACCCAAGCACTGTCGCTTGACTGCAGTTTCAATGTCCTCAACTGGAGCAATATATAACCCAACCACCGCGATGAATCGACCGTTCTCGCTTGTGTCCGGAGATAACGGCACAGCGCAACTAAATCGTTCTGCACATTATCGCCACCAGCGGCAGTCACCAGACTCCTATTTCGTTAAGTAGCCTACATGTCTAGAAGATCCATACCGCGCTCCTGAGTTCGAAACCCTCTCGAGACACACGAATGTCTGTCCTCCTTTCGCTTAATAGTCCTGTAATGGTAGAAGCACTGCTATGATCTGATCACCCATACAAGAAATGGCCTGTCAATGGCCTTCGACCAGAAGAATCCACGTATCTGGTATTCACAAGCCTTAACACCATGTGAGACCAAGACAGCAAATGACAAAAATGCGGTTAAACGGATAGAATGCCTTTTACTACTTATATTGTTTATAAACTTGATTCAAAATGCACGTAAAAATTAATTTAACATCCATGTAGTTACTATTATTAAGTAATAGTTTATTAATATAGTCCACATAACAAATAAGGAGTTCATTCAGAATAACGTTCATTTTAAAACAAACACGACGAAGACCTGCTTATTTTACTTATTATTCAATAATATTAATATTTAATATGTTCTCCTGAAAAGTAAACACAAGCCCTCATTAACAGATTACAGAAATGTGCCTGTCTTTAGAGTAAAACAGTCTGCAAAATTTTCATGCCTAAGGCAACAGACCTCGTAACACACGCAACCAGGAGAGCCAACCTACTGGCCTCTAAGCTTGGCCAACTTCATCCTGTAACGTAAACACAACAGACGATTTTTGGTTTAATTTTACTCGTCGTATAAGCAGCAGAAACTAATTTCAGTGAGAATATCTCAGTTTTTAACAAAACAATTATTTAGTAAGTACTACTTCCAGTTTCTCATACTGTATTAATTCCAAAACGCGTTCACAAGAAAAACAAATCGTGTCTCTAAATAACACTTCTTTTTAAAGATATACGTAAATTAGTAATTTGTTCCATCTGCTGCAGATTGCGTCCTTGTTGACAGAGACAATTATGCCAAGGCCCGCCATCGTTGCGAAACTTAATTACGCCAATTCCAATCGGTTCCACGGGAAACATCTGCAGACTACAGATTTTTATGAGAAAATAAAAAAGAGAAATCTCGAATTTCTTGAGAGAAACGTTTCATTTAATATAGCAAAGGGATCTGTTACAAATAAAAATCCAGGCACTAATTTATTGTCGCCTTATCTACTTAGCTTCCAGCGCATAGCATTGCTCATTACATCTTCAATGGGTTAACGAAACAATGCAACAAGAAAGTACAGAGCAAACTCGATCTATACAAATTAAAGGAACTGAACTACTTAATAAATTGAAATTAGGGGCTCGAAAGAGAGTACGCTGTTCTTAGACGCAATGTTAACAGTGGAAGAAAGAGCAGCAGTACCAACGTAACAATGATAATAATTTCCTTCCACAATTTTGTGACAACCTTTATGTAAGAAAAATTCAACAAAAATTTGATTTGTAGGAGTTATGTTCAATCGACACAAATTTTGCATTCAAATGTCATATAGCATAATCTACATCAGTTGAGTGACCGTTGAAGATACAAGGCGATGGAGCATGGACGTCCGGATGCATCTTCCAACTGTACACAGAAAACAACGTACAATTAAATGGGGCAGAGACTATTATGTACCCTGTACTATTGAGTGGCTTTCGAGTGCTAGGCACTGCCCGTTATCAAGCGTGGAAAATTAGTCTGTTGAAATGTCGGCTTCCAAACAGCGCAGGGTCCGGTGTCAGCCAATTGTTAGAATAGTCTGTTTAGCAAGAGGAGAGACGTTCGAGATACAGAAGTTTGAATTTATCACCAAGTAACTACAAGTCAGCAATTCCAGACAACATTTAGCAACACTGAATATTGACATCACAAATTGTTGCAGTTTCAAGTAGGTGTTTTTAACTTTGCGATGTGAACAAGTATTAAAATTATTTTCAGCTCGTATGGCCTCCCTGAATCTTATCCTCAGCCAGCTGAATCCTATCCATATAATAATATTGGTTTGAGATAATTTTATTATTATCTTTCGTTCAGCTAATTCGATCACATGCGCGGTACACGCTCTGCCTACCTCAGATTCCAACACTCGGTGTATGCAGTATTTGGTGAAGACTACAAATAATAATATAATAGAAACAAATTTATGTTGTGTTATAAACAGATGAATAATCGTAACACCATCCAGTTTAATCCACTAGCTTGCTTTGAATAATCCGAGACAACCAGGTGACAATTTAAATAGTTAATGTATTATCCCACAGAATTAGTAAACCTGAACATGTCACAATTTTAGACATTTAGTTTGAAATATCTTAAACAATTTCATAACTGAAACTTGATTTCTCTAAATCATATGAAAATTGGTTATTCCCTGCTTCAACGACCAATAATTTTACTTTTTGCCCAGTTTTAATTTACGGGTTTTGTACAATTCCCATAATAAACAGCGATTATCTGCTTAACCTGCATTAATCAACTGAATATTTTTAACGGAGACAGGTTGTGTTTCCTTTAAGGTACGTACTCAATTATTAAAAGTTACACGTATTCAGATAATCTGTCGCTTCTAAGAGTTAATAAACCTTCGATGTGGGTATGAAAACAAGAAAAACATTGTGAAATGTCCACTTTATTTGAAATCTGAAGACAAAGCTGTTTCTTATTTTACGGTTCCTCATAATTTCCAGCTTCATTAATCTTCGTTATACTTTCACAACAATAAACCTCCAACACTATTTCCTAATCTTTCATAAGCGCCGTATTCCTGAAATAATTGTGGGTACTGAGCTGCAAACAGAGTGACAGTTAAAATGCAGTTAATAATGGGATTCAGCCCAAGAAAATGAAAGTGTTTTTAAATTAGAACACTGGATGAGTACAGAAGACTTCGCCAAAGATAATTACCAGAACAGAACATTTATCACTGTGCTAGCTGTATTCTGTTTCACAGATTCTTTTAAAGTATCCAAGAAGAAGTCAAATTCTAAATTAAGTTATAGGGCTTAAAGTTTAACTTAAAGAGAAACAAAGTACATTGTCGTCTCATACCCTCGTTAATAATTTCCGATTCCTCAATTAGACTTAATCTAATTTGGTAAAAATACAGTGCATTTGAAAGGAATAACGTCTTCGTATCTACCGAACTATATTTAAATAAAATCGCGACTATGTGATTCCCCATCCCAGGAGCCTTACACTTGTCACATAAGACTGTAAAAAATCTCTTCAATAGCAGGGGCGAAGGCCCGAAACGTGCTGCGGAAGCAGAAAGAAGGCTTTAATACAAGTAACTTATGTTCCACTCCGCCGTATTTTTCTTTGTTTTGTTTCCGTATCTTGAGGGGCACTTGCTAGTCTTCTATCCACCCTTACATAATAGTGCAGAAGTGCTACAAAGAGTGTCTCCACTTTTTGGATGTCTGACAGTGATTTTGACCTGAAACCAATTCTTTCTCAAGTTACGATCTAAGGACCCTTCTTTCATGTTTGTCTGAGTCCCGCTTTAGACCTTCTCTAACCTATGAGCGATAATGTGTGATATCGGTTCCGAAGATCAGAACCTTCGCCTTGCATGATTTGCTTTGCAGGTCTTTACCAGAGACTTCAAGAAACGTATGACCACCATCTTCAGGGTATAAATTCTTCTACGTATCGCCTCTAAATGCAGGACATAAAAACCCTGCAGATGATTGAGACGTGTTGATTCGAAACGTTTGGTAATTACCCGCAGAATTATAAGGCGTCTCAACCCAGTAGATCAGAGTTCACAGGAAAATAAACAACTTCAGAATTTATACTGTTCAATAAATATACTATGTATTAGGAAGACATGTACAAATGAAGAAGAATGAGATGGATGGGACATGCAGCACGAGTGGCGATGAGAAATGCATAAATACACTGATTAAAAATCTAAACAGAGGGGATCTATTGGCAAACCTAATAATGAATTGGAGAATAATTAAATCTTAATTACGATGTAAGGATGTGGACTAGATAAAACTATTGAATAAAAATTTTCTTGGATATTATCCATAAAACGTAAAAAACGACGTTTCGGAGATGGGACTCTATCTCCGTCATCAGGTTCCTACACAGTTGGGCCCACTAGATAGAGCTAATCCCAACGTTTTATATTTACTAGACGATGGATATTATCCAAGAAAATTTTTATTCAATTGACTCTACACCATCGTCAAGAAGTTTTAGATTTGATATAGATAAAACTACCTTAGGATATGGTCCAATGGCGGACTTCAGTAAAACACAGTGATGGATCTTAGGGTTCCACAACAAGAGGGGATCTTTACCAACTGAATGACCGTCAGCTTCTCAATAAGAACTCCGCTATATGGAGTGAAGGTCAGAGCATAAATAAACGCGGTTCACTTCTAGACACTGCAACATCCTTTGTGCAGAGAGAACGTACTGTTAGTTCTACGACAGCTTCAACTGGCTGCCACTCTTGCAGAAGGCGGTGAGTTTCAGTCTTTGTTCTTTTCAGTACTGCTTTCAGACACCGACGTGCTCTTTCAAATGAACTTTATATGACGGAGAATCAAAACAAGCCAGATGATGCGGTTGTTTGATTAGTACATAGGTTTTAACAACACTGTATCAAAATCAAAATCTACTCAGTAGAGATCAAGATGATTAGACGTTTCTTTACTGCAACTTTATTAATATTATTCTATTAGTTCGATAAAATCACGGATGGGCAAAATATGTATGAAGTACGGAGATGCGATAAATGTATATTATATGGAAAATCTGAAGCAGAAAAAGTAACCTGGCTGACCTAGGCATAGATTGGGAGGTAATATTTGAAATGGGTCTCAGAGGTCTGTGGTGTGCGGGTGTTGGCTGGTTCTACTAACTCAGCGTAGGGGCCAGTGGCAGGATCTTGTGAACACAATCGTTAAACTTCGGGCTACACAAGAGGCGAGGAATTTATTGACTAGCTGATGTAGTATTATCGTCTGAAGATGGACTCTGTTCCATTCAGTTAATTACTTTGTTAGAAATGGAGATATTCAGATATCTGTAGGAGTAATTAAATTATGGAAACACAGTTTTCCTTTGCATGCACACCGATTTTACAAGAGACCCAAAGAGGTTACTGAGGTAGTGAAGAAAAACTGCATCACTCACGCCTCGAATCGAACACCAGCCCTGTTTGTCCTCACACTTCATACCCTAACAGCACTCAGACTTCTCTGACCGTCTCCCCAAATGCTCGGTACATAAATGTAATGTTTACTGAATCGACTGGGAAAAGAAAAGAACGACATCCCGAAGGTACGACAACTTCCTGATGCAAAATATCTCTCAGGGGAGAAGACGAATTCTCGACTTGAATCTCTTTTACCACTGGTGTCTTTTTTACATCCTCACTTCTGTTATTTCTCTACAGTTCTGTTTCTCTACCACACATTTTGCTTGTAACTTGGTAATGGAGCTTCCAAGACTAACTCTTCTCACATCTACCCATTTTCTATTTCCTTTCTTACATTACGAAGAAGTTGAAAATCCTGTACAAAGTACTTTAGTAAGATGTGTTGTGAAATGTCTCTACATTTATATTCAACCCCTTCTAATATGAAAAATAAATAAAGAGACATCGTGTGAAGATCAAGCCCAATGCAGAGTCCTGCCTAATACAAACTTCTAGTCTCAACTTAGCAAAATGTTTGAAAATTATAATATGCGGCCCCGCTTAACGTATATTACAATAAAATGCTTAACTGTAGTAGAATTACGATACTAACTCATTCCTTTATTACGGATTCCTTCTTGAAAAGGTAATTAGTCGTTTAACTGCTCAAGAAATATCCAGCGTGTTATGGAACCACACGGTTCATTATGTGTTCATAACAGCCCACCACTGGTAACTATCCTGAGCCACATGAATCCAATCCACACCTAAACAACCTACTTAATATCCGTATTACCTCAGAAGATGTGTTTGAGTTAGACCATCTAATCTCGGTTTTAATACAAACGGCTTTAATATCTGTAGGAGATGGTAATTTCACTGTGACACAAAGTTTTATAATTCATTCTATACCGAACTTAATACGTAAATGTAAATCCACTCGTGATAGCTCCAGTTTTGAAAAGAGGAGATATAAATAACCGATAATTGTTTTAAAGTGGTTGGTATATATTTAACTTTTCTATCCTATATATGTAGGCCTATGTGTGTGTTTATTCCGGTTGATCTTTGGTTTATTATTTGCATCTATGGCGCCGTAGAGAGATTTATTTTTGAGCTATAAAACTGGTTATAACCGTCGGTTTTTTAGTAATACAGATTAGCCTATATGTGCTTGGTTGTCCTGTGTCATCTGTAAAGTACATAACACGTGGAGAGTAACGCTTCTATTCATAAAATTTAAACAATGTCAGAGATTATGCCAGTTTATGTGACTCCTATCGTACGACTGCAGTCCTGTGTAACAGAATCGCAAGATCGATAATTGCACACACATCACTTTGAAACTGCCAAGTCCAACTCGCTTTATACTTCGATTGTTACGCTGTTATATTATAGGAACACGATGTTGGACATCTTTCACTGCCCGAGGTGTATATATGACACACACAGAGAGCTTTGGAGTTGATTTTACTCCCATCTTTAGGTGACTGGTTGCAATTACACTGATTTTTATTTTGCGTTATTGTTAACAGCGGTCACAATCGAACCCAGGACTAGACTAGCACGCTGACCACCAGGCCACCGACATGGCCCAGAAATTGTTTCAGTTATAAATCTGCTTAGGCTTGTCCTACGTTTTCGCGGTTGTAAAATTTTAGCTGTGGATGATGTGCCACGATGAATGTTGAAAATTAAGGAACGTTTCGGCAAATATTACAGTTGCCTTCTTCATGATGAATATTTTGTTTGGAGTTTCTGGAAGCCTTGTACGTGGTAGGTAGTAGGCGGACGAATGGAAGGTAACGGATCTGATCGGCGGGATGTAGGCGTCTATCTAAGACTACACGGCGCTACAACACAGAATACAGACATCTTTTTATATTTCTTCCATTTTTGTTTTGCGTTTATGTTCGGCGATTTTGGTGTTAAGGAGTCTTTTTGTCTGTACTACGTATTTATTCCCGCATTCCCATGGACTGCCTATTTGCAGTTCCTTGTTTCCTGGACTTCACTTTCGGGTTTAGTCTTTGTGGGCATGGTCCATAGTGTAGTTCGTGATCTGAATGCTGTACGTATTCTGAATGTGTTCCCCGATTCTGTGGATCTTAAAATTCTTCCCTGTTCTTCGACATCAAATCAGGTCACTAGTAACTGTTGTAGAGCTTCCTCAAATATCCTTATTGGTAAGTCTCCATAGATAAATGGATGGTTTCATTACAGGTTACTTAAGAACACTGTATCAAATACAGCGGTGTTTAACGTCGAGTAAAATAATATTATAATCCTGTCAAATTAACTTGAGAATATTGGACAGGAAGCGATCTTCAAGTAATTGAAGGTAATATTGCACTATTCGTCCGGAGGTAATGAGAAAAAGATGAGAATCCTTAGTCCCCTGCAGAATAATTATGTCACTGATATAATTATAAACACAAAGTTCCTCGAGAAACGGGCATTAATACGTTTTAATAAATATTCGTAGAATGGAAAGGATTGAGTTGTCATGATTAAAGCTTGTTTTGACACATTGCTGTCATTTTTCTTTCTTACGTATTCTGAATCTGCATTATCTTCGTGAGTCCGAAGCCTCGACTCAGTTGCAATGTACATAACTGCATCGTGATGTGGGATATAATATGCATACAGTGAAGTATTTATATGGCAGCTAGCAGCGGAGCCACGGGGGAAACAGCGCACACAGAGGCAACTGAATTCTAGCCCCAGATTAATACACGCATTTACCCCCCACTTACGCGGTGTTTCATTCCTGGAAAGCACCGCTTTATGCGAACACAAATAAAATACGATGATGATTATGATGATGTGGGTGTTGCTGCCGTGTGGGGCTTCAGCCCTGGAGTTGAAGACGGTCTGTTTCTCTGAAACGTTGGAATCTACCAACGAGTGTTCACGAAGTCAAGACTCAGAAGAACATCGGTATCCTCACGGCCGTGAGTTGCCTCGAATGTCACAAATGAAACATGGTTCTTCTTCCATAGACTCAATGTTAAAATTGGGGTCCACGTTTCTTAGCAGATTACGTCTGTGTTTGATGAATATAATTTGTCAGTTATTTACATTATAACATGCAATTACTGGACTGAAACAATTATCTACTTTTTCTCGACATCGGTTAGAAGCCTTCTGCCTCATCCATCTCCTCCTACATACTTAAGAATCTTCATTGTATATTATCCGTGTGCGTGTCGCTTCATATATCACGACAATAATATTTAAAGTTCTTATTTCTGCCCCTTCTATTGTTCCGTGATTGTCGTCCGATGTCCATGTCTCACTACATTATTACTGGAAATTATTCTTTCAAACTGAGCTACATACAGGGCTAAATTTTTTGTCTTTATAAACGTTGGTGATTTATGTTTCATATATCTTGGCCATTTTAGCTTACTAAACTTAATATCTGAGTCATAGTGAAGTGCTGGAGAATTCCTGGAGAAGTGCTGGAGAATTATTGGAGAAATTCAGGATAAGTCCTACTTTAGTGCCGGAGAAGTCCTTTTGACTATTTACGTAAACATTTGAGTCATAGTGAAGTGCTGGAGAAGTCCTGAAGAAATTCTGGATAAGTGCTAGGTAACGCCGGTGAAGTCCTTTTGAGGATCTAAGTAAACATTTGAGTCATAGTGAAGTGCTGGAGAATTTCTGGAGAATTTTTGGAGAAGTCCTAGAAAGGTTCTGAGGAAGTCCTTAGGCGGTGGGTTTGTTCCTGTGTTGTCGGTTAGGTCGGATTAGTTTAAGTTATTTAAATTAGCTATTTGTTATATTATCAAACACGTCTTTGCCTTAAAATTCTCGTCTCTTATTTCGACAATAGAAATTTTGGTTATTAATTCACGTACTTTCTAAAATTATGTTGCATTTCCAAAAACAATATAACGTCATCTACATGAAATAATCCTTTCTTTACCAACAGAGACTGTATTTAGTAGTAACAAGTTTCAAAATTTAAGTTTGTTACCTTCTCCACATATTCACATACAGCACATTAAATAAAATGGCGAACAATCAGCTGCTTTGTGTTAGTTCAGTACAGCACACGAAAAGCAGTTCTTATGGGAGTTAATGATGGCTGGTCTTGGAGCTACGGACATTCAGAGCACATCACAGCACAAGAGTATGAGCTGATGTGCCTCCCTGGAGACTGGCTTTGTGCTACACGGAAGAGCTCTTTGATGGCCTGAATAATGCAGCGCTACCCTCAGACAAGAGAAGTAGCACCCGCGTGATTACAATTTAAGAACTAACAAGATTGCAGAAGTGAATTCAAATTTGGAGCAAATATTGTTTAAATGCGTCCTTTGCAGTTTTACCCAGCCTACTTCAACGACTCTCGAATTACATAAAAGAGGAATATTTTATTACTTGAGCGACTATCAATTTAACTACAGAATGGACCCTCAAGTGCATTCACACATTCAATGAACAAAATATATACATTTTAACAAACTAAACTATTGCATACGTCAGTATTACAACTTTGTGAATTAGCTATTCTATTGTAGGTATCCAAAATTAGAACCGTCCATGTGTTCCGTAACACAAAACACGGAGACTGATAACAAGGTTAACATTCCGTATGTGAATAAACCTTTTGAGACAAATTATATTATATGTAAATGCTGTGTTCATTCTAATATGTCTGTTGATGATGCTTCTTAGTGGGTTTTACAACACTCAAATGGTATTTCACGACTTGGTACAGTAAATTTTAAAATATTAAATTTAACACATACTGGAACGAGTTCTCCTTTCATGACAGAGGATACGGTAATACTTTACTGCATCTGTCCACGTCTGGAATCAACTAAAGAGAAATTACTCTAAAGTAAATACTCACATAATGAGAACAATTCACGCGCTCATTGCACAAAACGCAAAAGTGAACCCAGGATTTTAATAAATCAAGAAGAACAGGGTGGATGCTGAAGTTTACACTAAACACTGTCGAGTGGACACCATTTTCGTATTGTCTGGTTGGAGATGCCCTGATGATGGAGGCAGCAAAGATCTCTGAAACATCGGTAAATTTCTAGCAGACTACACGGGTGAAAACTTATAAGGCAGCCACTTTAATACTCATCGCCGTGAGAACCCCAAATGTGACAAAGTTTATAAACTTCCTCTGTTAATTTTAAAGTTGGCACTACCAACAATTTTTCATTCGCTCTATTCTGAAGATAGCCTTTTGTTGTTTTTTGCACCAATAGCAAGTAACTGTCTCTCTAAACTTTAGTGTCACCCGCTTCCTATTCGGTTTTCTTTCCATTCGCCCACCCCAACACTGCATTCTCGATATAACTTCAGAACTTTTTCTTCCATGGTGTTTACATTTGCGTCGAGCAGTCGGCACTGAGACCCAATCCATTTCAATCCCAACCAAGAATCAGTAATTCTAGCAATTTCCTTATTTTCTTCAGACCTCAGGGCAAATGCTGGTATAGTAGGCGATAACTGGCCTTCTAGCATCCCTATGACCCATCATCCGTACCTCGTAACAGCGTATTAAGGTAATAATACAGTCATATTCACGAGCGAGATTGAGACCTTGGTGATATTTACAAGTATTGTTTTACTTATCTCACAGCTGCGGGGATCCACACATAGGTTACGCAGCATAGACGTTTCAGAAAAAGATCAAGACAGAAACCGATGTTACATTTCATAGAACCATTAAAATATTGAATGTGTGTTTATGGACATAACCTAACTGTCTGCATAACTCAACACCACGCAGTGAACTTTGATGAAATCACAAAACAAACAGAAACCCAATTACTGTTTTAAATAAGACTCGAGTGGCCACGTGATTCAATAGCGCCAACTTACCAGTGCTGCTGGTTACTTCACACAAAAAGACAGGCTCAGTTATTTAAATTCCACAATATCTTTCTGTCTTTTTACATTGCTTTCAGATGACGACGTCTTGTGAAACACCGCCTAGGTTTAGCCAGCGAGGAATTGTGTGATTAATTTTGTATCCAGAAGCAGAGAAGATGGCGGGTATTAATAAATTCTCGAGGCCCTGTGAATTTTAATTTTGCAAGGAAGGAGCTAGTTGAGTCTGGAGGAATAAACAGCAGCACAATTTTCGCGTCGTCACGCTACGTTTCTTGCAAATAATTTAAGTTGCTTACCTGTTTATGCTAAAAGATACCTTCACTTCTATGGCAACCAACCTCAGATTTAATACCCAGGATGTGACCACGTGTTATTTGGTCAGGGGCTATCACACACTTCGTGAGGCGGTGCTAGATTAATACGGGGCAATGGTTGAATAACAATTAGCAGGGAGAATCAAACAACTCGTATGAAAACCTAACTCTAGTGCCACTTCGTATAACAGGAATCAAACTTTTATCAATCGGGATTCAATCCGAGTTCCCGTGGTGAGATGGCAGTACCTAGCTGAAGACCTCAGCCACACTCCCTTGTAAGGTCTGCTAATATGTTGATATCAGGCTTAAACGGCCACCTTACCTTCTCCATGTTGGCTGCACTGACGTCATCTGGCGTCGCGATGGCGGAGCAGACGACCCGTTTGAGACGTAGTTTGTTCACGTGGAAAGCAGAGCCGTAGCAGTACATGAGAATCATCGTGGTGGGAAAGTAGAAGAGACAGGACGACAAAATGCGAAGGCTCGGTCTCGAGAAGAACGGATCGCAAGCCAGCAGGCCCGTCGGGTTGAAGTAATAGCCACCACGCGGCAGCACCATCACAGCGAACAGCGTCACGGACGTCACCCACGTCAGGCTTATCGCTGCGACGCAGCCCTGCGACAGATCACACATCTATACACACCCATCGTCAAATGTTCCCGTTTCCGTCTGCGATAGTGGCTTGAAAACAGAACAGCGTTCATTAAAATCAACGGGGAAAAACTGAGACAATTATTATATTTATATACATCGTTACGTGAACAGATTTCCCTAGACACTCTGTTAAATGATTACGTAACTTAAAATGTTCTTTCGCACACAGTAAATTCACCTTAAATGCCGTAAGAAAGCTCGTATGTGGTTGAAGTTTTTTGTTACTTGCTGCAAACAGAGTAGTGTACAATAACGAGCTCACTACTGGTCCTTGAATCTCAATATTATCGAATTTTGTAAGTTAATGTCTACTAGAAGCCAACAGAGATCTGTGTGTGTGTTGAAACGTGATCTTCCCACGGAGTGTGTAACGTGAATACACGATGACGTCAAAGCGTCTGCGTATGTTTCTCCGTTCCCAGGTTTCACCTCACAAACCATTTAACAAGTTTCAATTAAATCTGACACGAGGATCCACATTGAAAGCTGTCGGGAGAATTATGCTTCAGTCCATGCTTTACGTAAAGGTCAATTGAAACTTGCAATGTTTAAGACTATCAATTCATGTCACAAAATAATAGGCCTGGGATCGCTTACAAAAGGGAGGTCTACTAAGGCATCTCTGTACCTTATGCTGTCATTCAGGAATCTACAGTGAATCTAAATTGGTGGTCATTCTTCGCGCTTCAATTTGTAACTACGCATAAGGCCTACGAGAAATAATTCAAATTAATAAATTCTCACATTCTACTATTATTTATACTGCATCAAATTAAGGTTTTATTTATATCGAATTAAATAAGATAAATGTATAAAGCCACCTAAACCATCTACTGGTAATTTACCTTATACCTCAAAGAAAAATTCTTGAAATGTAACAAATAACAAGCCTTATTCCTTTAAATTTTATCCAATTTCTGCGAGAGGACAACTAAATACTTCACTTATGGAAGAAAAAACAATGCTGGTTGCTCAGTAATAACGCCTTCCCGGGTTCTGTGACCAACACTGTAATTGAACAAGGGTTATTAAGGGATTTAGTGAAACTGCGTTCCCGCAGACAACTTTGGTACGTTTGAGTTTCTATTTGCAGGAACAGAGCTTTACAATGCATGTATCCTAGCGATTATGGCTTCAATGCAAGGAGCAAAGCATAGAACAGCTATAATTTAATGAAACATACCAGATCAAGTGGTATCACGGCGTACCATTTTCGAAAATTAGTAGGGCACCTGTCTTGATAACTAAACTATAATGTTTCGTGAGTTCCCTCAGTCCGTCCAGCCATACTCCAAAATCCCACGACCACTTCCCTTCTAATCTTTCTTATTTATAAGTTACCACAACACTGTGAGTCTTTGACACGACAAAGACTCTGTAAATGACATCTTACATGTCTGGCAAGTCCTCGAATTCGTAAAATAAATGAACATAATTCAAAATAACAAACAAAACGTTCCTTCCCTTTTCTTAGAAACCGACTTTAAAAATGCAGTGTTACAGTTGTATTTCAAATATTTTCTTCCGCTGACGTCGTAATTTCCAGATGTCTTCCTGTTTCTTTTCATACCTCCTTTCAGTAGATGGCATCTTTCATCAGACTCCTGACGCTATCGCCAGACAGTGTTTCTGTCTCCCCACACTCGGCCCTTAATAAAAGACAGCATGATATGTTTATGTACAAAAACAACTTTTCTATATGAAGAAACAACGAAACTTTCAATAAAAGGCCTTTCCTCTGTGATCTTCACTTGAAAATCCAATCAGAGCAATCAGACATCTCTTTTATCTCTCTATTCCTTCTACCCTCCTTTTTATAATTTTCGATCTGCTTCTTCCCCCCCCCCTTTTCTTTAAGAGTCTCGTCGCCTGTCACCAAGACGGACCAATGGATCGAAGGGACTGGACTCACAACATTAGCTCTGTGCCACCCAGATGCCTAATCGTCGCATAAGATAAACCGATCATAAGCCTGTCTTACTACGACAATCGAAAACAAAGTCTGTCAGGAGAATTAAGAGAAAGCAGTAAACCCTTATCCGACCAGCGTTAGGTACTTTTTAAACAATTACAAACCCGGCAGTCATAAAATTTGGTACACATCTAGTTATTGATTTTCTGCATCTTTTGACTTTCTTTCCTACTTGTAAACAAATTGTTTATCTTTTTTTCAAAATACTATTTTTTCTCAATCACTTTTGTATAAACAATAAAAAATCTGTAGGATTTGAGGTTTTCACAGCGGTAAGTCTGAAGATTTCCGTCTTCTGGGTTGTTGTGCTGTGTAGTCTGGTCGATGTTTACCAACGTTTCAGAGGTCATACTACCTCCTTCATCAGGGCGATGATGACGAAGGCAGTATGACCTCTGAAACATCTACCAGACTACACGGCGCAACAATCCAGAAGACATCAATTTTCAATAAAAAATCTGTCTACACGTACAATGTTATGATAGAAAATCAGTAGATACAAAGAACCCACAAATGAAAGTGTATCAAATTTGATGAATAGATTTATATCTGTTCAGAAAAATGCTCTCTAATATGACAAAATTAACACGGCGGAGATAATTATATCCTTCTGGATACAGCGCCGTGTAGTCTGGCAGAAACTGAGATGCGTTTCGGAAATGCTTACCGCCGCCATCATCAGGGGCATAAAAGCAGAAAAGAAATAACAGATTACGCAATGCAAGAAATTATTTTGGACTGATGTTTAAGGGAGCCCCAGTAAATACTGTTTGCGCCCGGGAGATATGCAACGTTACGAATCTCCAGCAACGCAGTACCGACGAAACACCTGACAAGACGTGGCCGCATATCGCGGTCGGCTGCTGGACACGGTTGGGTGGCTTCCCCACTACTCATTCTTACCTTTCCTCCTTTCTGTGCTTTACCGGAGAAAAAAATATTACGGACAGACACGAGGCGAATAACAAATGTGCAGTCATAAAAAACGGCATGTCGGACGGCTCGCTACCACAGTGCATTTTTTTTCAAGTCTTCGACGTCGAAGGTGATAAAATGACTCCACTTCGTCTCTATAGCCCCAACCGTTCGAATAAAAATCTAAATCCAGTCACTTTTCAGAACTCGGCGTAGTAAGGTTCTGTAAGCCTGAAAGTACATTTGAGGTTACTTTCCGGCTGGATGTGACTTACATGAATGTACCCATTAAAACCAAGCAGAGGCAAGTAGGGAAATCACAACCAGAAGATTGCAACTGTCCACGACTCTGATAATAATACTGGTAATTTCTGCGGAGCTTTTACTGGCTTATGCCTACGGTGTAGAAAGAAAACTGATGATGGCCCGCGAATTCTGCGCCTGCTTTAGTGAATTCAGCGAAATTGTCTACTGAGGAGAATTTTTCCCTTCGATCTGTTGCGCAAGAGTTTATAAAAACACCGTCGGGAACCCTGATAACTAAACTTTATTGGACATAGCTCTTACAAAACACTACATGATCTGCAATGTGTTATATGTAATAACTGCCAATTAAAAGGTGAAATAATGCTAGAGATAACCTATACAGTCAGTCCGATAAATCAATGAAAATTGTCAATAAAATGCAAAAACTGGGAAAATACAGTTTCCATAAACTGACCGATGTATATTCCATTATCTCCCCACATGTATCTGCAAACTGTACGCAGTGTACAGAATGTTCCATTTAAAACGCAACACTAATTACAACAGTAGTTGTAAGCTTTAGTAATATCAAACATAACAAGACAAACAAGTTGGTTGTTAGCGTTTATTTATTATAAAATGCCCGCCAATTTTTCGACACACTGTACATATTGGAAAACAAAACTCTCGGGAACAATTTTTGTATGATATTGGCAAAGTGTATACAACGCTATTGCACAAGGCGATAGTTCTGGCAGACAATCAGCACTTTTCATTATCTAAACCACGTAACGAAATCCGATAATATTTGGTACGGGAATAGCTACTGGCGTACACAATAATTTAATTTTGGTAAATATCTCTTAAAAACAGTTGAAAACACACGCTGAAGAAACGAAATAAAGATTTTCAGAGCGACAAGACGCGCACTTTCGCTCGTAGTCTTTATAAAAGCCTTTCTTGAATTTTCCTGATTTTCACCACCGCCACAACCTAATATTTAACGTAGATTTATGGTGTCTGAAAAGAATATTCGGTAGATAAATTCATAGCCCTGATGACGGAGGAGTATGACCCCTGAAACGTTGGTAAACGTCTACCATACCACACAGCGCAACAACCCAGAAGACAGAAAACGTCATGCTCACCGCCGTGAAAACCTCAAATCATTCTGAAAGACTCTTATCCAATAAGTTGTATGGTACCGTATCATTAAAAAATCAAAGTATCTAACAAGATTCAGTACAGCTAACTCAATAAGTGTACGAAGCAGTGAAACTATAAATCTGAACACTGAACCTAAACTTTAAAATGCTGAGTCGGAATGACATTAGGAAAAACCCCGAAAACAAAACGTATGCAGATATTTACGTAATACACTCTACCGTCTTCTGTCTCTGTTCTTACAGCGTAAGTTTCAATCCAGATGAACTTCAACGCTGACAAAGCGGTGGAACACACCAGTAAATTTCTTCGCTCTGAAAGCCAACATACGAGAGACCGATTAACACCCCAGGCCACGGCAGTCTGCAGTCTACCAAGGACCCACTTCCATTTCCTTCTATGACCAGTATTTCCATACGTCTCCATTCCAATCCTCTCAAGCACCATCCCTGTGTGTGAGGGTGCTGACTTGTGTTGTGCCAAAATCAAGGCAATAATCGTGCTTACTGTCAGCTGACTTCACTCCTACGGTAGATGCTTCGTACTATTAGGAACCAATAGGTTTTATATTGGAATTTTATGGTACTCTCATCCCTGATTAACACTCGACATAATGGTCACTGCCCACAATACAATATTTCATAATATATAAACCCATTACGACAATTTAACCTAATACTTATTTGCTAAATAGCGTAATATTTTATTCCTGGTCACACAAAGGACTCTACGATCACTCTAGTAAGAAGTCATATGAAGTTATGTTACTCTAGTGAGTCTCAAACGAACCCAATTTTAATCACGTCTCTTGACCCAATTTCCTGATTGCGATTTTGAACCAACATAGAACAGTAAAGCTGAATTATTCAATTTAACTGCAACACAAATCAATGTCTGCTTCCAAATTATCTCTCTCCGTTCCGTTTCTTGGCAACATCTTTTATATCCAACTTCTTTTGTTAGTCCTACATTTAAAACCCGATTCCTTATTCCTCTGAAGTCCGTCTGTAGAACGAAAAAGCCAATTTCGAAAATCCTTTTGAAGAGTCTGAATGCTTCATACATTTCTAAACATATCGACAGTGAGGTCCATCCGTTCCAACCCAATTAGTTCCCATTTCAGTTGATGAAAAGCACCTATTAGACACCTTCCATCAGCCCTCTTTATAATGCAAGTGGAAAGGGTGTCCCGATTTTCAAATAGAGAAGTTGCTGCATGTAGCCTGGTAGACGTCTACCGACGTTTCATAGGTTTTTCCTACCTCCATCATCAGAGCGATCATCGCCCTGCTCTTCAACAAGACTACACGGAGCAACTACTCAGTTGACAGTCATTTTCATTTCTTCATTTGTCTGCACATTAAAGTAATTAGACTTCTTTTCCAAAGATGTTGAATTAAAAAGTTTTTAAAAGGAAAGTAACTTCTAACGTGATTATGACACTAATTACTCACAATTCAGCCGAAAGAACTAAACAAAACCGAGGCGCCGTGGTAGACAGATAACCTCTCTGACAGGAGCGTACGGCGGGTAGACACAACAGGGGTTTGCAGGCGCTTGGCTGAATCACGCTGCATGGTGTGACACACACTGCGCTGGCAGCCAGTGGCTGTCTTAATACCAACGTTAATGCTACATGCTGTCAACGACCACTAAGATTGCAAGAATTATATCACATCTTCAAACATTTCACAAAATGTCCGGGTACTTAAATTCGTATGTCTGAAATCAGAGCATTCTTAATTATGACACTAGATTGAACAGCGTATGAAGCGTCAAGCTCTGCCTTTTTTAGCGTAAATATTGCAAACATTTCCTCCCACTAATTTCAAGGGTAAAGCAAAGTATAAATGCAGAACTTCCCTGTAATCTCCCAACCACATTACGTTCAGTGGTTGACCAGCCTTAGTTGTAGCAAAAGCAAGAACTATGGTTTGCGTTCAATGCAGACTGTTTGTCATGGTCTCCTTTATTAAGCTTGTGGTACAGATGAAGCAGTACATCATCGCAGAACTCGTCCGACTAAAAGCGCCACCAACTTCAGACATTTCCTTCTGCCATAATCCAGCAACGCAAAGCACAGAAGGCTTTATCCTTTGCAACACGTGCCTTTGTACGCAGATGGAAGACTCCAATTAAATCGCCTGCAGGTAATGTTACAGACCAATTCATTAAAGTGTAAACAGAAGAGAGTGATAAAGACAGGCATTTAGAATCAAGATAAATTAACTGCCTCCACGAGGAGGAGTCCATCTTGAGAGCATTGTATCCGGTCAGCTAGTAAAGAAATTTACAGTCTGTTATCTACACTGGTCGTCTTATCCAATGCGGATGGAGCGTTTGCGACGCGTCCAGTGACTTTATGTCAGTACTTCGGGTTTTTACTGCTGAGGCCATTCGCAGTCATAAATACCACATGAACACAGGTTCCATTATCTTCTGTTCACTTTTCGTTTATAAACGACGCTTCTCATAGAAATATAGGGTAGTGAAGTCCGGTGAACGCAGTGGTCAATTCATCGGTCAAGGAACTACTCATTCAGGTGCTCTGCCACATGTCGATTGAAACGTAAAGTTCTCCGTCATGCTGGAAGTGCATTTATAATCGTGTTTTGCGTCATTCAAAATGCATGAATGTACCTGATGTACGACGCGTTCTTTCTTGAATTTCAAATATTTGTAGCTCCGTACCCGTTGAGAAACGGACAAATGTTCACATGACATTTCTGACTGGGAACTCCCTCAGGAATTAGAGCCTGCAGTATCAGCGTAAAGCCATCGGAGATTCTATATAAAACTGTCTGCGTTTTGCCGTTACTGAATTGTATATAAATGGAAGAACAAAAGAAGATATTTAATCAATATACACGGTATTCAAGTAATGTAGTGAGTTGAGAAATGGTTAATTCACAAGACTGCCTGACACTGGAATATTAATTAATTTTCATAAATTGTTAACATAATTTTCCCCTATTTTTTACGGAAGTTAAGTAAACATGCATTTCATTTAGCATAAATATAGCAGAAGAGTCTTTAATCGTTTCTTCGTACCAGAAGACACGACAGAAGACGGCACTTCGCCGTGTGTTTAGGACAATGGATTTACAAGGTTCTAGATATGGAACACCATTCCTTCAGGACCCTTTTAAGCAGAAAAGATGGTAAGAAAACAACTCACGTAGTTTCTAAAGAACTGGCTATTTTATACTTTACAGCACTGTAATATTCAACAGACGAAAAATTCAACATGTAGACAACTCTGCCGATTCAGCATCTCGTATTCCTGATGCATCTTTTCTATTTCACGGTCGCCGTCACCAATAAATTGTGCAAGAGGCGAGTGATCTGTAATAATCCAACATCCCTACCTCTGAAAAGTCTAGCCTGCATTGTCTTGGGGAAAAATTTATAGCTGTTTCAAAAAAGTGTCTAACCCTATTTGAGTTGCCAGATTTCTGAGAAACCGGTTTGCAGTATATTTAAAGGTTGGACAGCACATTAGGGCCACAACGCAAGGTTACCCTGAATAAAAACCTGTTCCTATGCAAATTCCCGCCAAATAATGTAAGGTTAATTGAGAGAATCTGAAAACGGGCTCTAATTAAACCATTTTGAAGTAAAATAGGTAAAATAAGGGGATAATAAAAAATTTAAAAAAATAAAAACATGAATCTTCTTCAAACACTCCTAAGGCGATCAGGTTAAGGAGGATGTGATAGGCGGGTCACGTAGCACGTGTGGTGGATATGTGAAATCAGTACACACTTCCTGTTGGAAAAACCCAAAGGGATTTGACTAATTGAGTGGTACAAGTGAAATGACAATTTTAAACGGATCTTAAGATAAATAAGATAAGAGTATATAATGGATCCACTTGGCTCGGAGCAGGATTTAGTAGTGCTCTCATTTGAATATAATAATTGAAACCTTTGATTCCAGCTGAGAGACTTCTGAAGACGTAACCTACAAGACTACACGATGTCAAGACGCAGAATATTAGGTTTTGTCGGTTTTTAAAAACCGGGTTTAAAAACTGGTTGTTTGGATAAATTTGTTAAATTCGAAAACCGGTGTTTAAAATTAAAAAAACCGGTTTCAGATACTAGAATTAATATGGAAAAATTAGTTAATTAATTCATTAAAAACGTTAATATTTTGACTTCAAATCGCCTCGGGCATATTGTAGTAGCATGAGTCAGGCGAATGTTTGACATGCGAATCCACAAATGCATTATATTTTTAATTTCGTGAAAAAGAGCAGTTTAAAATAAATTATAGCAAAACTTGCTTAAAATAAGTATATATATATATTTTTTATGTTTTAACTATATTTTGTTTTTGCTTTCTTTTCTTTTATTAAAAATTCGAAAACCGGTTTTTTTCAAAACTCGGTTTTTGTATAAATCATAGTCACGACGTGACCGCAGGTCACTCTTAATAATGCTAGGTCATGCTTGATCAAACGTGATCACTAAGTCATGCTTCGGCACGCTTACGTCAAGTTACGTACAGTACGGTTAATTTTAGATAAATTCCAATACGTTAGATGAAGTAACAAAAAGTTAGGTTAGGATGGGTAGGCTGATGTTAGGTTATGTTAAGTTCGGTTAACTTACGTTAGGTCGGATTAACTTAGGTTATTTTAAGTTATTTTAGGTTTGGGTGATGTATTCTGTTAAGTTAGGTAAAGTTTTAAAAATGTTTGTGACGTTTCGACACTTATGGCCACAATTCGTCACGCCGTTACAGTACGTCACTAGTCACGCTTTGCCAACATTGTCACACTTTGTATATATATGTCATCTTTCGACACTTCTGGTCACATTTCCTCACGAATTTACTATAAATAACGCCTAGACACGCTTTGTTGCGCTTAGTCACGTTTGCTAACGCCTTGTAAATCTTCGTTACAATTCGACACATATGGTGATCCCTTGTCACGACGTGAAATCAGGTCATGCTTAGTCACGCTATGTCACGCTTGAGCACGTGTGATCACCAAGTCACATTTCGGCAGGTCTACCTTATGTTACGTACGGATCGGTTATTTTTGGCTAAATTTCAATACGTTAGAAGAAGAAACTAGTGACTAAGTTAGCATGTGCTGGATTAAGTTAGGTTATGTCGGGTTAGGTTAGGTAAGGTTCGGTTAGATTTGTGTACTTTGTTATGTTCGGTAATGTTTTGAAAATTACTGAGACGATTCCACACTTATGGCGACAATTCGTCACGCCCTTATAATACGTCACGACTAGATTCGCTTTGTCACGCATGGTCACGTTTGCACAAGATTTGTAAATCTTCGTCATAGTTCGGCACTTATGGTGATAGCTTGTCACGACGTGAGCTCAGATCACGCATAGTCACGCTATGTCACGCTTGTGCACGCGTGATCACCATGTCACGTTTCGGCACGTCTACCTTACGCTACGTACGGATCAGTAATTTGTCGCTACATTAAAATACGTTAGAAGAAGTAACTAGTGGATAGGTTAGCATGTGTTGGTTTGCGGTAGCTTAGGTTAGGTTGGGTTGGGTTGGGTTGGGTTAGGTTAGGTTAGGTTAGGTTAGGTTAGGTTAGATTAAGTTACGTTTGTGAATTTTGTTACGTTTGGTAAAGTTTCAAAGATTTTTGTGACGATTCGACACTTATGGCCACAATTCGTCACGCCGTACAGTACATCACGACTGGTCACGCATTGTCACGCTTAGTCACGCATGGTCACGCTTTTTTAAATTACTATTTTTTCGACTCTTCTAACCACATCTCGTCACGCCTTCAAGGTAATCACGCCTAGTCACGCTTCATCACGCTTAGTCACGTTTGCACACGATTCGTAAATCTTCGTCATAGTTCGGCACTTATGGTGATCCCTTGTCACGACGTGAGCGCAGATCACGCATAGTCACGCTATGTCACGCTTGAGCACGCGTGAATACCATGTCACGTTTCGGCACGTCTACCTTATGTTACGTACGGCTCGGTAATTTGTCGCTACATTAAAATACGTTAGAAGAAGTAACTAGTGGTTAGGTTAGCATGTGTTGGTTTGCGGTGGCTTAGGTTAGGTTGGGTTAGGTTAGGTTAGGTTAGGTTATGTTAGGTTAGGTTGGGTTTGTGAATTTTGTTACGTTTGGTGATGTTTCAAAATTTTTTGTAACGATTCGACACTTATGGTCACAATTCGTCACGCCGTTACAGTACGTCACGACTGGTCACGAATTGTCACGCTTTTTTAAATTATTATTTTTTCGACTCTTCTAACCACATCTCGTCACGCCTTCAACGTAATAATGCCTAGTAACGCTTCATCACGCTTTGTCACGTTTCCACACGATTGGTAAATCTTCGTCATAGTTCGGCACTTATGGTGATCCCTTGTCACGACGTGAGCGCAGATCACGCATAGTCACGCTATGTCTCGCTCGAGCACGCGTGATCACCATGTCACGTTTCGGCACGTCTACCTTATGCTACGTACGGCTCGGTAATTTGTCGCTACATTAAAATACGTTAGAAGAAGTAAGTAGTGGTTAGGTTAGGATGTGTTGGTTTGCGGTAGCTTAGGTTAGGTTGGGTTAGGTTAGGTTAGGTTAGGTTATGTTAGGTTATGTTAGGTTAGGTTTGTGAATTTTGTTACGTTTGGTGATGTTTCAAAGATTTTTGTGACGATTCGACACTTATGGCCACAATTCGTCACGCAGTTACAGTACGTCACGACTGGTCACGCATTGTCACGCTTAGTCACGCATGGTCACGTTTTTTTAAATTATTTTTTCGACTCTTCTAACCACATCTCGTCACGCCTTCAAGGTAATCACGCCTAGTCACGCTTTGTCACGCTTAGTCACGTTTGCACACGATTTGTAAATCTTCGTCATAGTTCGGCACTTATGGTGATCCCTTGTCACGACGTGAGCGCAGATCACGCATAGTCACGCTATGTCACGCTTGAGCACGCGTGATCACCATGTCACGTTTCGGCACGTCTACCTTATGCTACGTACGGCTCGGTAATTTGTCGCTACATTAAAATACGTTAGGAGAAGTAAGTAGTGGTTAGGTTAGGATGTGTTGGTTCGCGGTAGCTTAGGTTAGGTTGGGTTAGGTTAGTTTAGGTTAGGTTTGTGAATTTTGTTACGTTTGGTGATGTTTCGAAAAATGTTGTGACGATTCGACACTTATGGCCACAATTCGTCACGCCGTTACAGTACGTCACGACTGGTCACGCATTGTCACGCTTTGTCACGCATGGTCACGCTTTTCTAAATTATTATTTTTTCGACTCTTCTGCCCACATCTCATCTTCATGAGTCAGGCGAATGTTTGATATGCATATCCACAAATTCATTCTATTTTTAATTTCGTGAAAAATAGCAGTTTAGAAGAAATTATAGCAAAACTTGCTGCAATGGATGGATTGTCGATTAATAGCATTACAACAAGCTCGTTCATACGAGAGTCTTTGCAACAACGGGGATATTCATTACCAAAATCAACTCTCGAATAATGGATCTCATTCATAAGTTTTATGACAATGCCAAACGTGAAATTATAAATGAATTGGATTGTATTAAGAAAAATGGGAAAAAAGTGATAGTGGAACCACGGTTCCGGAGAATTAGACGTAAATACGTGTACACGGAAAGGAAGTTTATATATTGGCTTTTTTCTAAATATTTCCTTTATACCCGCTTTACAATTGAGTAAAGTTTGATTAAGACTTTGCTTCTTTAACTTGAATTAGTTAGTTAGTCTGTGGTAGCTGAATATAATGTAAAGGAATGTAACGTAATGTATGAAATGTTTCCTAGGTAACAACAATGCCGAGTAATGTAACGTTTCCTAGGTAACAACAATGCTAAGTAAACAGATGACGTTTCCTAGGTAACAATAATGCCGAGTAAACAATTGACGTTTCCAAGGTAACATAACAATGCAGTTACACTTTTTCGTTTCACTTTTTCGTTCCACTTTTTGCCGAATGACACTGACCCTAAAATATAGACGTATTTATGTCAAAAATTTCTATAATTTTAGATGAGTAGACTAGCAAAAGAAATCACAGATATTTGAATATCAACGTACACCATTTTGCGGAAGATTTTAATTTGGGCTTAGTTCCAATAGCTAGTTCCTGCGATGCTAAGAAAACATTAGAATTACGTATACAAATGATTTAGACTAACCTAAATTATGTGATCCTTGATGGTGGTAGCTCCCAGGTTTCACTTCGGCCCGTTCCACATATTCTCGCTGGAGGTCGATGCACCGTTAACATCTCTCTGGCAATTTCCGTATTGCCTCACGAAACCATTGTTTGGGGGTGTCTCGTACAAACTCCCTGACAGCATCATGCAAGGCGTCACTATCGGGGAATCTGTGACCATGCAGGGGATCAGTTCCGACAATCTTTGAATCATTTGCGGAGTTCTTGATGTTCTGGGACGACCGCTGCTGCATCCGTTTTTCACTTTCGTTGTCACATGCGAATCCTGTCACCCAATTGAACACAGCTGCACATGCAGTCACTGGGGTTCACCGTGCTCCCACACCCGCCCTATTCCCCCGACCTAGCACCAAGTGACTATGCACTCTTCCACGAGATTAAGAATCCCCTGCGTGGTCACCGATTCCCCGATAGTGACGCCTTGCATGATGCTGGCAGGGAGTGGGTACGAGTCACCCCAAATAATGGTTTCGTGAGGCAATACGGGAATTGCCAGAGAGAAAGCAACGGTGCATCGACCTCCAGGGAGAATATGTGGAACGGGCCGAAGTGTAAGCTGGGAGCCACCACCATCAAGGATCACATAATTCAGGTTAGTCTAAATCATTTGTATACGCCCCTCGTAGGTTCTGAGAGGCTACAAATTTTTAACTTGGATCTAGCAAACGACATAGTTTATACTTCATATTTTGTACGGATTTTAGTTATTTTAGTTTTTTATTTGGTTTTGTATAGAGTATATTTTATTTTGTTATATTTTTGTAGTTCCATACATATTAAATGAACTGAAAAAAATTAAAATAAGTATAAATATTATTTTAATGTTTTAACTTTTTTCTGTAAAAATTCGAAAACTTTTTTTAAATACTGGAATTCGAAACCGGTTTTTTCAAAAGTCGGTTTTTGTATAAACCCTACAGAATACCACAATCGGCTTTTCACTACCCTGATGAATTCAAATCTCACAAACAAATACCTTATTGCACAGTTATTTTTTTTTATTTTGAGTTCCAGTGTAAGAACAGACCAGCCGTTTTTATGTATCAACGATGGTTATAATGAGGTTAGCATCTGGAAAGAAGTATGAATTTAGGACAACCGTATTTTGGATTTAATCCAGAACCATGTCTGGAGCTTTATAGCAGGTCACAATGGATGGGCGCATCATTCATGTAGTTTTTATTTTATAACTAGTCATGTGTGTCACGTTCATAACCCCCCTCCCCCCCAGGGATCGCCGTTACTGCATCGTGATTACCCGCATCAAATGTCACTGTGTAAAGCTAACAAACATTTATTTATTATAAACTTCGAAATATTTGAAAATAAGGATACTGCAGGGGTTTAAAACCATACATTCTGAAATACTGTTTATGTCATTAATGCGAATTACATCTACAGCGTCTACATAACATAACTTCTTCCTCAATATTTATGACAGGCCTAGTCTGTCCCCCTCCCCCTGCATCGATCTAATAATATTCCCTTGAAATATCCGACAAATTTCTTCCCATTGTCAAAAGCATGAGCACCGACTTCTTGGTAGGATCTCAGGTTTTCACGGCGGTGAGTTCGAATATGGCTGTCTTCTGAACTGTAGCGCCGTGTAGTCTGGTAGACGTTTACAGCCCTGAAGAAAGTCGTCTTCTAAAGACTTCTTTGTCTCAGTCCGCTACGTGCATCCCCAGTACCATTCAGAAGCAAGAACAGGTTTTAAAGAAAACAGCTAGCATTGTCATGAAATGTAAAAATTAAAGCTGTATTAAATATGTCCCCCCCCCCGGACATTTTCATATAGTTCTTGTTTTAACCCAACAATGTACAACGCAGGAAAATAAACAAATTCAATCCCTCAAAAGATTGGAAGAAATCGTTTTAAAAAACTTCGTAAAAATGTTATTTCGTTTATTTCTTAACGATCAATAAACGAAAATATGTAACAATTTTCCGAGAAGGGAGAGACATCAGAACTTTAGTTCCTTTCCATTACTATTAAAAGTATTTTTTGCAAATGATATTCTATAATTCTTTTAAGTTATAATTTTCTAACTACTAGTCTTACTTCTGCAATAGTTATGTGATTCTAACTCGAAACCACACTATACAGAGACTGCTCTCCATCGTTGACATTTTTAAAATGTAATGTGTTTAACGCTTCCACAGGAAAGGTGTCATAACCCGCCATGACTCTCTCCATCATCTTTCGCTTATTTATCTTTCCTCTGCACGAACATTTTTATTTCAGCTCACTCTTATCATCTGTCAACACCAACAACTTTAACCTCAGCGGCTATAAAGTCCCCTCTTCTGTGTTACATCTCTCGCTATTTCTATTCCTTCATCACTGTTTATCTTTCTGAGTGTAATTATAGCTTTGACGCTTCATCTAAAATCCTTTCCACATCTCTCCCAAATCTGTTCTTTATTAATCACTTACTAAAGCGATCACTTCTTAAGATGATTCATGTACTAGTATTTTTAACAACTTAAACTTTCATTGGCTTGAAAACCAGGAAAATAAATTGTGTTCATTCTCCAATGAAGGTGTCCATAAAACCCACACGAAACTACATGGTAGTTCAAATTAAAAACATCAACCAACTCCACGAACAATGTTTATGTCCCAAATTAAACAGGGATCTCGTAAAACTCCTTATTTATATGCAATTTTAAGTACAAAGAACTTATTTCCATAAATAAGTTATAAAAATATCCAGCACAGCATAATTTCTATTCTGATCAAATTGGTATATAATTCAAAACCAAATAAAGTTCAGGAGAAAGAAGAGTCTATAGCAATATGCCACGTAATATTTCTTACCTTTTTGCTGGAACGTTTGTGGTAGCGGACAGGATGCAGCATGCACATGTACCGATCTACCGCCATGCAGATCAAAATAACTGCGCTCTGCTGACTGAGGGCTCCTCGCAGCAAGGACTGAAACATAACAACCGTCACTGAAGACAAATACGGAATGGTAAAAACAACGCAAGTGCGTATAATTCGCGCCAAATACATCTGCCGCGACGAAGAACACGGTTCCCACTGTTCCACCAACAGAGTTGCTACATCGTCACTCTACTCTTAGTCGCGGTGCTGTTAACACGACGTATCAGTCCAGATGCCAGAGAGATGTTTCGTCTTATGTCATGCCAACACTTCTCTGTGGCACCCACTGCCCACTCCAAAGAGACCTCTAGGAAGTTCGACTGCCAACCAAGGTTTCTGTAGTACTATAAAAATACAACATACCTGCCCTAAGTTTAGAAATATGGGAAAGAGCATTTTTTAAATTTCCTTAACAGACTGGAAAAATGTACTCTTTTGAGTCCACTGTTATTCAAACGGCGTTCGTCACACGTCATATAGGCTGTTGTTGCACTTGTTACCAGAGATCATTGTTGCCTCTTAGGTCATTCTTGCAATAATAAAATCCCAGATCATTGTTTCATAACAATATATCCCTACAACAGGATCTCCAGTCCCACTGTAGCGCAACTGTTTCCAACAAAGAGAACTGCTGGATTTCATTGTTGCACAATAATTCCAACATGGAAGAGGAGAATTGAGGAGGCCATGGACCGAATACGGACCGGAGAGACATAGAAGAAGAAGAACATCTGTAATTACGATACAATTGTTACGAAATACACGACAGACAGACATGGATGGGATCATTAGATGTTCTTCGCTTAATTGACACAGAATACGAAGACCTTGCATACAGCGACAAATACAGTAAAGTTTTTCGGTACATAAGAAGTATTCCCAAAAATCAAACAATGCATGGCTTATTCATGCAAGTAACACGCCTTTTAAAGAACGTAAAACTTCACACTGCAAAATGCTGCAAAAGATGGCAGAAGACAATGATGTTAGGAGTTCGCTGCTATAATTTGTATAACTGTGGTTAGCAAATAGTTCAGTTACAACATGTCAGTGTAATTAGGCCAGGCACAAATAACAGCTAATTGTAGTTAATGTGTTAATTAGTGTTGCTCTGTCTGACACTAAAACTTTATGACTGAAACAGATTTCCCTACTGGCGATCGAGTGCTGGAAAGTCTCAAAGGCCTTGCACTTCTAGTTAAATAGTGCATTTCTAAAGTGGTTCTGGTTTATGTAGGAACCATTTTCTCGGAACTAGAAGACAGTAAATGCAAGCAGCTGACGACTTCTGCAAGACATAATAACGCAACAGATAAAGGCCAGAGCCCCTGCTCATATTACGAGAATGTTTGGAACTAATATTCCTGTTAGACCAAGACATTGTAAGGAACAATGAAATTACACCAAAATTGTGTCAAGTCACAGACTTACAGGACTGCCTAAAACTCGATACACAAATCTTCGAAACAACATTAAGACATTCCGCGTAAATCACTATACGGTGTACCCTGCAGATTCGCGTTCTTAGTTTACTCTTAACTCGGAATTTTAACCTCGATCGGAGCGTGAATATTTATTTTGCATTGCCCTGTAACATTACAGACCTTAGTAATTCTCTGTAGAAATGGAGCATATTCTTTCTTGAGAATCTAACATTGTGACAACTAGCCAATAAATTGCCGTCTTTTACAGACCTGTAGGTTCATTACCGTGTCTACAAAACCCAGCCTCCGATCTCTATCCCGAACCAGATAAATCCAATTCACACGTCTAAAATCCTATTTCCCTAAAATCAATTTTAATTTTAAAATTATCATAACACGTACATGGTTTTAGCATCCTCCATTTCAGCTGTTACGTAACATATAAAGAGCAAACCACCGCTCCCTCGGGGAGGGAGTCCGGTTGTTACCGGGGATCAAGGTTTAGTGCCGACATTCCAAATACAGGCAGCTTCGGTAAATTAACCTAACAGTGGGGTGAAGTCACTGAGTCGAATATGGAAACATTACCCAGAATGACCTGCAAACATTAACAGGTAATATTCAAACCACGGCAAACCAGTTACAGATCACAGTTCTTTTTTTATAGGATATTGCACTCTTTGGGTAACTAACATACAGTACGCAAACACACTTTGCTTTGCAGTAAGGAAGTAAAACGCTATAGAGATACAGCCGCTTACTGTATAATCACAGTTATCTGCGTTTCTCCGGCATTGGGAAAAGGGCAGTGACAAGTGTTCGTAAGAGGAAAGACGTGTGTACCTATGACGAACAATATAAAGGAGCAAACTAGCAAAATGTCTTCAGTTATTTATCCATTAATGGGATAAAATTGTCATTCGGCGCTGTGTTGGAGATATTCTGCGCGACAGAACCAGTTTCAATCTACCGCCATCCCTTGTTAACACTCATATTCGTGCTTGACGACGTGTGGCGCTGTAACGGGGTTTGGCTGTTTAAGTAGCAGATTATACATATGCAGAACAGAATGCAGAATTCCCGTGTTGCAAACCTCGCACCGAGGATGACTCATCCCAGCAGCCCTGCCTCTGGCCGTATCATAAGTTACGGCCCTAGTTTTTGAAATGGCAGAAAGCCAGGGTGGTATGTGGTCTGTGGCAGACAGGGAGGGAAGTCCGATAAGAAAAGGCTGTTCCTCCTTCCCGTACCTCGCTGCCAGGGTGGATCAAGACCTCATCAGTCTTCGCGAATTTTCTGAAAATGCTTAAATGTTCCTTTGGTGATTACCACACATTTCACCATCTGTAAATAGCTGCGTCAGAGAAAATCTAATAACACTCGGGACATGTAGCACGCATAAAATAAATATGAAGTAGGCCCACACTTTTAGTCTGGAAATCTAAATAGAACAGACCATCTGGGAGAGGTAGGAGTTGATAAAAATATAATATTAAAGTGGATCTTATATAAACATTGGATCAAACCGACTCGTGATATTATAAATTTCAGGGTCCTGCGAAGCCTTCGAAATCTATGCAAGTCTAGGAATGCACTGATTGAGTGAATATCAGCTTCTCAAAGACTCCGCTTCCCAGACATACAGAAATCGTTCGTCAGCGGAAAACGTTAATATTTCAAGGAGCTCAAAAACTTTCATGTTGGTCACTTATTTTATGATATAAATAAAATTCGGAATCTCAAATCTCAATTTACATTACTTTAAAATAAAGTCAAACGGAAAGAGCATAAGAAACAGACTTTTTGCTTCTTGAAACACACAGAGACCATATTTTGTGTTCCGGTTGGAAGGGAAAAAAGCCCTTCATTTTATTAACCACGTGGGAAACGAGACACTGGCAGCCCGCGGAAGAAAACGAGGGACCAAACAGTTTACCCTCGGAAAGTGTCGTCGTCCCGTGCCATGGGATGAAGAAGCTGGGATATGCAGATGTCAGACTATGCAAAGTTGTGGGCAATGCACACTTAAGACACGAGATCGGCCATAGCAAACGCTTATGCATGCCACCAAGTAAATGCTCGTAAATCTATAAATGACTTTAAAACCCTCGCCACTTTCGGTACGCGAATGTCGGAGAGCAAATACGGGTATAAATCCTAAGAAAACATGTAAAGGGAGGCGCTGAAAGTTTATTTCCGCTTTTCCAGCACCACAAGATAAAGAAAAACAAAAACTAAACTACGTAAGCACTCCAAAGAAAGAAAAACTAAAACTTTCCAGTAAATTTGTATATTACGTTTATTTTTACACTGTCTATTCTTTGCCTCCTTTCACTAGACAGAGTTACAGTAAAACTTGTTACTTCTCCATCTTTAAAAAAGCACGATTCTTTGTGTCTGTCTTATAAAGCGGACTACAAGTAAAGGCGCCAATATCTTTCCGTTGTCCTGAGTTCGAGATTTCAGCTTCACGGTGCCCTGTGGTAGCCTTCAAGATGGTTTCGTAAGAAGAACAGAACTAACCGGAAACAGAATTATATACCGCCAACTTCATGTTAAAAGGGCTTATATGTCGTTCGAGAGAAAACCTCTGAAAAGGAAGTTGTGAAATCCGAAAACTGAAGCAACATAAGACAGCACTCTGCAAATCTATACTCATTTAGTATTATAAATGTCATTAAATCAAGAAGGATATAACTAAGCAACTCTCGTATAAATTAGGTCTTCGCCATGTAGGTGATAGTTAACAGGCTGACAAAGAAGTAACTTCGCATTGGCTTTGGTATTCTGATCTGTAACGCCACACGGCACACATTTCCATCTCTTTCACGCGTGCTACATGCCCATTCCATGTCATTACCATTTATCTTATAATCCTAATAATATTTAGTAAAGTATAAACATTATTTATCTCATAATTACACAGATTTCTCTAGGACCATGTTATTTCGTTTTCCTTGGATTCAAATATTCTTCCAGGCTATTCTTTTTAAACAATTCAAACCTTTGTTCCTCACTCATGACGACAGCCCTGTAGCTGCTGATAGTTCTGCTAATAATGAAACGACCGGTACTTTCTTTCAAAATCCCTACCAACTCACAAATCATTTGTCATCTTCCAGTTTCGTTATACGCTAAATAACCTCTGCAATTTTGAGAAAGTAGTTAAATAACCATCAAACAGTTCATAAAGAGTAGTAAAATAAATTGCAAACAAACACTTTTTCGAGATTCGCACGTGATTTATATCCGCTGATGATGAGAAGAGCCAGTACCTTTATCTTCTACCTCAAAGCAAATCCAATCAATTCGCCGCAATTTCCTGGCCACCAAATTACAGAGTTAATAAAACGCAATCAACAATTACATCAAACGCGTCGTCCCTGTCTCTTCTTATCTGTATTAGAACAAGTGACAATATCGTTTCCATTACAATATTGATGAGCACATTCTTTGTGGGGGGATAAAAATCAGGGAAAATTGGTCGACAGTCAGTCATAGAGAAAGCCATGCCATCATAAATAACTAATTACAAAAGGAAGGAGTAAGGAGGAGGATTAATTAAACAAGTTGTAATTTTCTCTTGCGATACAGTACACAACATTAAAAAAGTCAGCAGACGTGTTATAGAAAGCATTAACAAAATAACTATGTCACCATGTACAGGGAACATATCTTAACAAAATTGGTTTGAAGTAAATATCCCTGTTTTTAATGAGAACTATGCAAGACCCATAAACACGTTACTGATTGTTAAAGCAAGTGGTACACATAATTACCACTAGGCTTTAAATACTAATCCCCATGCGCATATTGTAATATTGACGAGTTTGAGACGTCACCGAAACTAACCTAATTTCATGGAACGGCGTCTTTTAAGCTGTCACGGGTCACCGATAACAGGTGGTCCTCGAGGTGTATTGGTCCGAGAAACACCGAAAAACGTTACCGCGTTACGAAATACTGCACAAGGCCTCGGACTTCATCTCTGAACAACTGGTAATAATCCTATATCTATGATAAGTATCTGGCATTTATTTCAAAAAAGTTTTCATTAACTTTATATATGAATTCGGTTTCATGTGACGGTATCCACGATATGTGTCTTCATAATTGAAGATGGAAACAGTATAGTTCTCCGAAACACCGTCATCGACCAATGAGTTTAAACGGTGTCAAAACCCAGAAAAACATCAACCTCAAGCCATTCTTTTTATTTTGGTGTGAGAAAGTTTTACATCCTAACAAAATAACAGACAAACTAGTTTTGTATATTTCAATCTATTAATTTCTTGTTAACAGGCAGAAAGTCAAAATATTCTGAACTGAATGGCAGCAAGAATTCACAGAATTCAATTTGCTCGTAATTACCAGTGAATGGATAATTGATTCGTTACTGTCCATCCACATTCAAGTAAGCGTCTCCTACAGTTTTGTGATACGGATAAATAGCTAAATTAAAACTGATATCGCACAGATTTTCTATTATTAACTGCAGTGGCGCCGCATGACGATAAGATTCACAAACACAAAATAGTTTAATGCGTTGAATTGCATATGACTGCCTAACAAAGGAATTAATCTATTTATTGCAATATACCGTATACGGTCTCCTGGTATTGACGCAGACAGGATATAAGTAAAATGTGGAAGGCTGAAGAATTTACAACATATAAACTGAACTACCAGCCAAAAGCAGGGAAAAACCGAAGCACTCGATGAAAAAAACCTATTTCAATGCAATTTCGTTCACCACGCTTCTTACTTGAAGTCCACCGGGACTGAACCAGGGTCTCCACCGTGAGAAACCGGCGTCTAGTCACCTGAGCTCTGACACCGCCCACTTTACAATCAGAATATTAAACGGATTCGTATTGACTGTGACTTGTGGGGGCGTGTAACTACGTATCACAGTGCTTGAAGTAAACGAACGACCAAACATTTAGAATTAATTACACAGACAAGAGTTATAAAACGCTGAATGTTATCACATTAATTAAAAAACTACAAATTTCGTGAACCAGGATACGGGCAATCGTTACGATGTGGCCACAGATCTTACAGAAAAAAAAATTGGCTTACATCAAAAATTCGTAATCTTCGATATCACCACGGTTTAAGGCCATTTAGCTGTGCTGTCTTCAGGATTAAGGACGGTCCTTGGATCTTCCTGCTTTTGTTTTTCCCTGTTTTACCATGTCACATGCGAGTCCTCTCTTAGTATTAGACGCGCATGATCTTGATTTATTTGGTATTTAAGGACATTAGTGAAAGAAATATGTCCTGCCACCTCTTAGTAGAGAGAAACCAAACTTTTCATACGCTTTAATCAGCAGAAATTATACGCTGCTCAGAAAATATACTGTATTAACAAAATGGTCCATTAGAAGTTGTAAACCAGCTTGAAAAGGACAAAACGGAAAGTAGTAACTACTTGCACCACAGGATCTAGAAGGTGCTGAAATTCTGATTCCTTTCACAACTTACTAAATAAAAATAAGTTATTAGAAAAGTACTACATTTATTATAAAAGTTTCTCATTCGGATGGCATGGTTATAGCCATAAAAACTCCAGAAGTCTGCTAACCGATATCTCCACGTGACAGCACCATTTATTCTGTGTGAGCGGCCAGCTTGCTATAATTATGACGCTCCATGTCCAAATTACTCTGCCGATGATATTCAAATACACAAGCGGTTTCCTTTACGTATTGTTTTCCCGCAAAGCCCAAGAAGGGCAAATGACATACAGATGCTAAGAAAACAAATACAAGTAGCCAGGGGTGAACAAATAACAACTTCGCTATGTAATTATAAGTCGATGTTGGTATTCTGGGATGTAACGCCATGACTTGCGGACAGATACCGACATTTCGAAGGACCTTATAGCCAACAGGTCCACAAGCCGTTACAACCCATAAGGCATCTTCACCACCATAACCTCAAATCTCACAAACAAAGACCTGTTGAAAGAGGCAGATTTGGTAAAAACAAAGGGTGTGGATGAGAGAGATCCAATTACTACTCACCTGAATCTGGCAGAAAATCTCGCCGTAAGGCCAACAGTGATAGAGAGCCGGCAAGAACCCAAATGGCGTCACAAACAGACCAATCGCGAGGTCGTTGCTGGCTAGTGACGTAAGCAAGTACCGGGGCTGAGAAATGAAAGGGTAGAACATTAATTACCTTTTCCTCTTTGTAGGCAATTATTTCAGCAGATACGTGATGATATTAACTAAGCATCCAGTTTAATTCTATTTTAAGCATGCTTCTTTGTGTCCTAAACATATGTAGCTTAATATGAATAAATTAACAAAAACTGCATTTTAGAATCATCTGTGTGTGTTAACCTCCTTAGCACCAGTTTCTGAACAGTTGAAAAGACCTTTGAACGAAATGGTATCACTATTGACATGACTTGAATTTATTTCTTTTTAATTTTTACGAATTTAACATTCATATTTTTTTCCTTCAGTTGGTGTCATTTGTCGTTCTGCCTATAGAAGGCAGATATCACCCTGTAATTTCACAATATTTTAACCGGCAGTTTCTGTTACCGTTACCCAACAAAACATCTGCAGTCAGGCTTTGCAACAGTCAAGTCATCCCTATTCTTCCAACTATATTAAAACAAATGTTAATTTTAAAGTTATCAACCAATTTGACTGCTTAGTGTAAAGGTATTCGGACGGAACCCCATTCAGATCTCGCGATCATCATCTAGCACATTTCGACACAATAGCGTCTGTAACCTGTGCAGTTGGAGCGCATTATTAAAAGCAACCTAAGCATCCAACAGTGACAGTGGAGGCACTCACCTGCGAATGAATGTACTTCGAGTATCTACGGCTGTTGATAACGAGGACCAGTAGGAGATTTGCGCCCAAAATTCCTGCAGACAGGAGCAGGATGAAAAGTGCTTGGGTCATATCCCACACGGTGATGGTGTTGACGTGACTTGCCGACAGGTAGCGCGGGTGAGAGCAGCTACTGTTATGAAGAGGTGGGGGTGTCAACCACGTGGACTTCTGTTCCATCTTCATAACTCGAACTCATAAAACCGGCTTCACTGTTCGATCATGGATTCCAATCACTAAACTGCATGATGATAAAAATTCATCTACTAAACGCTTTTTAGCATAAAAGTATATCACTTTCTCTACTACTGCTTCTTCGAAAGACGTCTTGTTATTTAATAAATAGCCTTGGTGTAAGACGAAGCATTATTTTTCATTTTTACAGTTCATAATAATTCTTAATCAAAGTCCATGCATTCGTCCAAGTATGGCATTTTGTTTTCAGATGCAAGTCACACAAGAGTTGTTATCCTTTATCGTACCTCAGAATATTAATTATATAAAGACACTAATTCAACCAATACAATAACACTTGCTGGTTTCTATCATCTGTTTCATCCGTGAAAATAACACTTGATTTCGTAGCAAATTCCGTTGAAATATGTTTCATCCTAATGGTGTTTAAGTATTTCATAACCATGATCACAGTAACAAATAAACTATCCACAGGTGAAACTGGTGTTTGGTTACTTCTCTTCGTGTTGTAAAAGCTACTGAGATGATCTGTATACAAGTCGCGTCACATTGCAAGTATTTTCTGAAAATAAAACAACACTGAAATCAGGAATAAAAATGCATATTTATAAATACAGAGCAGAGGAAGCTAAAAAAGCTTCACATCTTATAGTCTATTAACCTCATAAGGACTACACATCATTTATTTAATTATGCAGTAAATTTACGAGTCGTAATCTATAGAATAGTTTGCAAATTCTTCTACTGAATGAATTAGCATATAACACAGTGCACTAGAATTATATTAGTGTAACAGAAAATGTCAAAATCCGTGGTCATGGTGGGTAGTGTACATTACAGAACATGCATCGAGTCATGCAAGATATATAATTTCAATTATTATCACTGTGACATAAACAGTCACAATGCCAAACGTATGCTTTTCTTAGTGAATTCCATTAAGAGACCACGTGGCCAGGAAGTAAGCAAGTAGACAGACGGTTATACACAAGTTGCAGGTCTTGTTCCTCCCAATGGGCGACAGCTGTATCTCGATCTATCTCGAAATTCGAAGGTCGCAGAGTGAAAATTGGATTAGAATTCACTCACATCTACAGTTCCATCAGAACAATCGACAAGATTATTTGTCACTCTCTTCTGTCTCCCATTATCTATTCTGCTTTTGTGTGCTGTCCTTTGTCATTCTCGTCTGCTTTCGTCATCATTCTCCTGTCTCACTACACTCGAATGCGTTATTAATGATTTTTTCTCGTCTTTCTTCGTATAAAATTCTTTCTTGATTTCGTTTCATTATTCAAAGAAATTGCTTTGTATTGTGTTCCCTTCACAGTTTCTCATTGTTTCGTGACGTTCCAATGAATGATTACCCGACATTTTATATTCAATCTTAAGCTTTCAATACGTATTCATATAGAAACAAAAGACTGGTGCGGTAATTAAAGAATACTAAATATGATTTATTAATTAAGATTTCTGCTCGCATTAATCTCGCACATGATAAAATAACCGAATCACCTTTATATATTTTAAACAGTAAGCAACATGGGTTAGGTTGTATTCTTCAGGTATCAAGAATTAAGCCCTGTGGCCTCTTCTAATTCAGAATTAATTATTAAACAATAAATATGTTACGAGGGATCGGACAATCGCAGGGCCTTAAGATGGAGTCGGTAAGCACCTTCAAAACGTTGGTAAATTTCTACCAGATTACACAACACGACGCAGAAAAAAAGTCGGTTTTGTACTCGACGTATTGAGAACCTTAATTCCTTTCTCTCGGGGTACAAATATTTTCCATAGGACTTTATTCCTGTATTCTTAAACACCCTCAAAACATGTTTTATGTTTTGTGTGACACATTAGGTCTCATATAGAAACTCGTCAGCGTAATCTCATTTCGAGCCGCATTATGCCTACTTGTAATGGCTGAGGTAACCACCACATCGCCACGTGGGGATAACATACACCAGACACCTCACACCAGAGACTTGCCGTGCGAAGTTTGAACTCTGGGCGAAGTACCACGCGTCAAGATCTCGTTACCATAATCTTATTTCACATTGTGGCACAACAATGCAGTCTTCCCGAACTCAATGGCTTCTTAATGGAGTGTCCATGTAGGGCGTGTGCTTCAAAGGAATCGATTTCACTCTAGGTGACATGAGAACGTCTGGACACCAAATAAAATATACAGGAAAACGGATGAACAAGTATCACTACAACATACAATGCAAAATGAAAATGCTCCTTTACTAGGGTTCCGAAGGAAGATATCCTGATAAGCTGCATGTGTCTGTCCCCTCAGTCATGTACTTAAACACGCCTATTATAGGCCCCAATTGACCAATATTCGTCAAACTCGGAATATTCATCACGCCAGTTAAAATCCATTTTTCGAATTTTAAACTCCCTATCATAAATACTAGCATGACAGCAGTGGAAATTATAAGGACCAAACAAAAGTAATGTCCTTTAGTGCTGAGTATTGAAATTCTGTATGGTTATAAAACTGTGAAACATATTAAGTCTTACGATGGGATAATTTTAGAAAGTTGGCAAAACATACGAGGGAAAAAATGTTATATTAAGTGTTAGAAATGTATACCGCGTTCAGCAATGCATGTATTCACACTTTTCCTGATGTTTGATGCAATCCGGTGAAGATATTCTGCAAGTCAAAATCTATGGCACGGTAGAATCAGAAAATGCATCATTAATATCATTCTGGCACGTAAAGTTAGTAAGAGTAGTTCGACGACGAACATTTGTTGCGGTTGTGAAAAAGACATCCTTCCACTTGGACTGTTGAAGGACAACTGACGCGCTGGAGCGAGCAGGTTTCAACATGGCGTGACCTGTTAAAAACTCAATCGAACTGATAGCGTTACTTTCCGATTATCCTCTATTTAGGTAGCGGACGGATGCCATGCGTAATCGAAACGAACCTTTCAATTAGGCCCGAAGGATGCGTTTGTCAATTACTTTGTTGAAAACAGAAGAACATCTTTTTACTGCAACTACCTGGTGGTGTGACGCGCTTGTTACCGGCTGTTGGACACCCCTGACATAGTGGCTTAAGCTTGGACAAGAGGAGAGACTGGTCAGACTGAAGAAGCAAGAGCGGAAGCCATATTTAAAGTCAACTGGGTGTACCATAAAATAGGCAACCTGTAGAGTAGCGCGCTGAATAGAAAACGGGGCATGAAGATAAGTGCTCATAGCCCTGAAGATTAAGGCAGCAAGCACCTCTGAAACATCGGTAAATTTTTACCACACTACACGGTGAAACATCCCAGAAGTCACAGTCTGTGGTGTTCGCAGAAAAAAATTGTATTCAATTAATCCTTTCTAGAATAAGTTTCGGAGTGGAATGGCAGAGCGGAAACCAAACAAAAGACAATGCCAATTCCAACATTTAAACCGACGTCTGTGTAGAAGCTGGCTTCGAGGATTGTCATGCCCTATGTTGAAACGATTAAGATGACTATATAATGGAAGAGACGTGCTCGTCTACATATGGAAACTGAAGAAGTAAAATTAAACTTAAATCCTACACTATAGACTCTACAATTTACAGAAGTGAGTTTAAGAGCACAGGGCACCATTCAAACACAGCATTCACATCATCCTGGAAAGACAATGGCAAAAGTGGTTATTCGCCGGCAACTCACAGCCGAGGCCCGGATTCGCGCCAAGGGCAACAATCCGTCTACGATTTGCGGTTTTATGCGAGTCCTGTGTTCTCCTGATAATATAATTCCATCGTTGCTCTGCGCTCACTTACTTATCACCTGGCGGACGGACAATGGGATCGTTAGTGACAGTTGTTCCATAGAGACATAGTCTCGCTCCATTTCAACAGCAAAGAAAAAGGACACTAGTGAATGGTATAGCAAAAACGCCACTGAACTTTAAATGCCACATAGTTTCCAAGTCACACACAGAACGTCACTAAAATCGTATTATTGCATAGTTTTAAACAGTAGCTGTTGTCACATATCATCATGCTTGGAATTCTGAAGTCTGCATGCGGTTTTTCTCTCTTGAGACGAAGTTCCAAGTATGCAGACACCCTCCAGACAGGGAGGGATATGCAAGTAAGTTAATGGCCTCAGCACACACGTGACTAAATTATGAAGTTTAGAGTCATGAGTTGGCACTTAAAAAATCGAAACTCGGAGAAATTCCACAAGCACTGAAATAGCTGCCAAATTATTATCTCATAGATATAACGCAAGAGAGAAAACGAATAACAAGTGTCTTTTCTCCAGTATATTTCAGAAAATTTGTATATCCATAGCATTAGAGCAGGACTTGAAGGCGACTCGTATTTCCTAAGCCTTAAGTCGAGGAGAAAAGTGAACAAAATTAAAAACGTTCATTATAAACCGTCTCTTGCAAAATTAGATTTCTCAACTTCTGTATCTGTAACTCTTCACCACAGATTAAGGTACCTTTAAAGTATCCAAGTGTGGAACTAATCTCTCAACCCATTTCTGACTAAGGTGATATAAGTATTTAAATTTTCAGATGACTCTTGTTATATACAATTTTGATTTCCGCGGCCAAATTTTAAAAGCCTATTTGCTGATAAACCATTTTGGGCCTTGTGGGATAAAACTTATGATGCGTATTACGTATTACTATAACATCGATATAAGAACATATTTGAGATTTCACTACATTAAATTTTATTATATTCTTCAATTAAGCAAATATAAATAATAATTTTAATTTTTATATGCTGCTTTGTTACACTTTAAATAAATACAAGTTCCTAAAAGTATTACTACTTTTGATTT
This sequence comes from Zootermopsis nevadensis, assembly GCF_977971745.1. Lineage (NCBI taxonomy): Eukaryota > Metazoa > Arthropoda > Insecta > Blattodea > Termopsidae > Zootermopsis > Zootermopsis nevadensis. The sequence goes on along the minus strand of NW_028259140.1, from coordinate 7,737,422 downwards.
ACCCGTCATTTTTAACGGGCAATTTTCTATCTTATACCACTGTTTGTTGTAGTAACAGCGGAATCTGCGTAGGCATAAACTAGATTTCAGCACGCAATGTTTTATGATTAACGTCGTCATTAAGGCTTTTCGGAATAGCTGGGGGGTTTAAGAATGCTAAGAAGCAAAGAACATTGAAAACTATTAGTACTCCAGGATGGATTGATCCCATCCCATCTTCTTTTGTGTGTGTGTGTGTGTGTGTCGGATTACAAGCTTGTTGTAATAGTACGCCATTTGTTATTGAACTGTGGAATTGATGGCCAATAAATAATGGCGAGCCCTCTCCAGGGGAGCAGCTTGTGTAAAACTGGCTCGAGTTGATCGTATTGAGTTGCTTTACATAAAATGAAATAACATTTTCAGTATACACAGTCAACAAGACTAATTTAGTTTGTTCAGAATTCAATACAAATGGAGCAATTGGTAATCGCTTGTTCTGTGATTTAATTCATATTACGAATTTCCTGCACTGTCTACCGACATGAATAATAGAACTTTTACATGAATGTATCAGTGTCGTGGTTTGTTTTATGGGTTTTCGATTACTTGTTTAACGAATTATGAAATCTAACTTAACATATTTTAATGTTGTTTGTGTAATTACAGTATCTCAACAGATTTTTATAAAATAATTGTAGGTGTCAACCATAATGTAATTATTGACTTTCGGCTTCAAGTAATGTCATATAATTTGGTGGTGCAATAGAACAAGCGGTTAGTCGCTGGCTTCTCACCGCACATAACCGGGTTCACGCCCAGGGCAGTCCATGTGGTATTTGTGATGGACAAAGTGGCACTGGGACAGATTTTTCTCCAAGTTCTTTGGCTTCTACTCTATATTTACTTTTGTATTACGATGAACGTATGCGATGTATAGGATAATGAACTATGGGCCCGTAAGCGGCCGCAGTTCCACAGAGACAAGTCTCACCCCATTGTAACATGTAAACAAATGTGTTATAGAAGATGGCTGTCTTCTGGGTTGTTGCGCCATGTAGTCTGGTAGAAGTTTACCGACAACCCTTCTAAACTCGTTCTACTTCCGTCATCATGTGAAACCACACAACTTAACCTGGTTAGCTTTTCCTTCTCTTTTCCTATAGCTTACGAATGAACACAAAGACCACCTACAAATGCACAGTAAAACACGAAAAACTGAAAGAACAACGCAAAGAGTATATAAATGTATACAAAAAACTCAATCAATGCGATATCAGGAATAATTCTGTACTATTAATATTATAGAAAAATCACTGTCGGCATATTTCGCAACCCTTTGATTTTTGGGCTTAGTTCAGGTTAATTATCTTTGAAGGCTATTAACATAATATCTAAAATACCCATGTGTCCCCTATTCAATGCGCTTGTGCAGACCGTCGTATTATCACTGAAACTGAACAATTAACGTCCGCTTTTCAAAAGTTACGAAACCCAAGGGAACAAATGGGTACAGAGAACTGCCGGTTTTATAATGACAGGAATTACCCTCGAATTAATCCCGCAGGTGCTAACCCTGAATGTACGATTACGATGTTACATGGCAACCGAGACCTATAAACAGTTCAATTACCATGAACGGTCGATGGCTCCATAAAAAAAACCTTGTCTTGACAACCTTCGTTATTTGCTTCTCTAGAATGTTAGAAAATGTTCTCAGGCGATCACCCGTGTCAATTTTGAGTTAAAAAGCCAACGTTTCGGAAACTAGCTTTGTTTCTGTCATCAGAGTCCAGATAATCATGGACTCCGGACTCAACATTGAGACGGCCGATCACCCGATAAGATTTCATAAGAATTATGCGCCTTCAAAGTTTGAAATTTTACATTTCCAAAAATGACTATACGCCATGAGTTAATTTAGAAAATATGTCATACTTTGGCATTTGATTGTATCAGTACAATCTTTATTCAGTTTTTGAAAAAGTTGGTTACACAAAATCACGTTCTTTTTATCGCAATAAATTACTACATCAGAAATGTTCACATTGCTAAAGAATATAACAACACGCCCCAAAAAGATGTACACACACAAAGTTAATATTCCGTATTATAATGTGTATACATATTTTTGGGACATTCTGTAAGTATACGACGTAAGATAACTGGCAGAAAGCTGGCACTGGTCAATTATTCACGCAATAAAGCTGTGTACAAAACATTGCCAAGGGGAATGCATCACGCACGCAGCTTCGTATTTGCAGAAATGTCACGCGCCGCGACTTTTAAATTACGCCAGTGTCATGTAAACAGTCATATTTTGTCCACAACGGATACAGTTTTAGTAATAAATACACGCAGTTCTGCTCATGCTTTATTAATAGGCTGTACACTATTTGCAAACCATGGCAGCATATCTTAAATTCCACGGCAAATAATAAATCATTTTCAGTAGAAGTAACACAATTAATTACATATTTCAAAGCCCATTAATAAGTTTTATAAGACAACTTAAATCCACGCCTCCATGGAGGTTGTACGTATTTCCACGCGCACGTGTCTCCTGTTAAATTTTATCGAGTGCAGTAACAAAATAATAATTCGGTTGTGGTAAATTTACAATGGAGTTCTCCAAGTCGAAAATTTCTATTAGGAAATAAACCAAAATACATTAGCCGTGGCTCAAAACTCCACTGAGGAATGTTGACGTTCTGTTTCGTAGTCCGTAGAACACAGCCTGTTTTAATCTATCCGCCGAGACTTTAAGAAGTTCTCCATTTACGTGGTCAAAATAATTATTTCTTGGGCATTAGATTTCATTATTAATGAAGTCTGTAGAATCAATAACAGATGGACATTCTCCCAACAGTTTTATAATTAGTGAAGCACGACTTTTAAACTTCAAAATCGTGTATCAGAGGCAAGAAAATACACATGGGGCATATGTGCTTTTCGCGTATTCAAGAAATAAAAGTAACCTGGGCTTTCAACAGCTGACATAGGATATTTAAAAATGGATTGGAATCAGGTTTCACATTGGTCCATGTCCTACAACACCTAAAAGTATAAGAAAACCTAAAAATAATAAACCGTTTAATTTTAACAAGAAGGCGGGATATTTTCATAGTGCCCAAAAATGTTGAAAAATATCGTGACATTTACATATGAATATTTATTCAGATCATTTTAGTACAATATCATTAAACCAGAACAAATTAATGGCGGATTGTCCAAATGATTCTTAAGAAAAAAATTGTTTCGACCCTGGATCCTGTATAGCAGTGTTTCTAAAAACAGTACTACGCTAAAATAAAACAATTTATAAACTCTACTAGCTTTATCCTTGAATATAAATTTAAAAGACATTCAACACAATGTACCTTCGTAATGAAAACTGCCACATCTTTGGTTGAGATTTAGCAACTTAGTGGGTCGCTCCAATACATCGAACCCAGATTATTTAATGTCAACTATAACTTATCCACCAGAATATATTTTAGTATTAGGTCGGAAATTGAAAAACGTCAATCAAATACACGGAGGTTAAATTTCTTACTAACAGAAAATTCCAGCGCCTTTGAAAATGAAAATATTCCTTTGTTCGTACAGAGTACTAAACTGAAATACATTTTAAAATCTACTCTCTTCAATATTACTTCTCACTTCTAAATTTTCTTAACCCGAAAAGTCTTACTTTGTCTCAGCGCCCTATTTGCTGAGCACCGATGGCTCTTTCTCAAAGGAATAAAACGGCCGGAGCATAAAGTTGACTATTCGGAAGAGATAAAATTACATGGAGCTATGGCTTATTTAAAACAAACATCTTCATGGCGTGACAAAAATAATATTAGGATAAGGAGGAGAAGAAACAACAACGCCTGGGAGAAAAATACCAGAAGAGTAAGCGAAGAAAGATGGAAAGAAGATAATGAGGAAACAAGATGAGAAGAATCAGGAGAATAAGATAAGAAAACAAATAAAGTTATTGTTTTTCATGCCATTTCCGTAATTGTATTTTCACTCCATAACTAACTTCAATCTGACGACTTAGGTCTGTACCGGAGTTAAACATAAAGACGGAAATGGTTTCCAAATCCTTGGGACGAAACGAAGTTTAGCATGTAAATTCAACTCAGTCTCTCAAGTTCCAACCCCAAGAGAACCAATCGGTTTCCTGCCACAAAAACAGAGTAAATAAAGTAAGTTTTAGCAGGGAAATGAGCAGAAAATCTGTAGTTGCACCAGACTTACAAGCAGCTGAAGAGAAAAGTGATCTATAAAATTCATGGCTGGTAAATAATATTGCAAACAGGAGATTTGTTGACGTCGTACCAACTGACTGATTCTTATATTACGTAAAGGCTATCTTTCAACTACTAATTAAAACGCCGAATGACACGGGAAGGTGGTAAGAGAGGTGGAATGGTAAATTTCGGGGAGAAATAATTTCCATCGTTCTCGAGCTGTTATATACGTACGAAAGAAAAATTCGTGTAAGAAATAAGGTTATATTTTTAATTTTACTCAAAGAAGAAGTTTTTATACGTTTAATAACAATAATCCACACACACATGCACTTCAAGCAAAGACATTAAGACGGTCTTCTGTCTCCGGAAAACACAAGGTAATCAAGTGGAAGCACTTTTGTCTTTTAAATGTTAATCTTTGTCTCTGTCCCATTTACGACATGAAAGCACTGTTGAACTAGGGCAATGAAGATGCGCGCAGTCCAGCACAGAAGCGACGCGTTAATTCGTCGTGTCAGGTCGACTCGAAATCAAGGAAGAAACGTGATGACGTAAAAATGAGCCATTAGCCTTCAGAAACAAAAGAGACACTCCATTCAGGGCACAACGTAAGGGGATAAAATGTAATGCGGAAGAGTAATTTAAAACTAAAATTACAGACAGTGTCAGACGTAGACTTTGAGTTATCAAACATTCAAGAGCTCTTTATTAATGAGTGCTCTGTGTTACTGTGATGCTTAACGTAAGCAGAAAAATCGCTTCTAAAGAAGTGGTTGAAAAACAGGCAAGACTTAAATTACGCAAAGTCTCATAAATACGATTATATATGTCATGTTAGTTCCTTATAATAGTTAACTACAAGGAGGTTCTAAGAATCTGATAGTCAAGAAACACCTGCTTCGTACGGCACCCAAAGTTCCATTACCATTCTCACAAGCGCCCGACACTGGACTTATTCCTGTGCGAGATAAATCCAGTCCAACCTTGACACCTTACTTCTGATAACCTATTTTAATATTATCCTCTCATCTATGCCTGTATTTCCCAAGCGGCCTCTTCGCTTAAAGTTTTACGATACGGATGTTACAAGGGCGAGTCGAATGTTACGTCACTGTAATTTTGTGGAGAGCTCTTCCCTTCATTTAGACGTATCTCCACCAGACTTAAGACATTTATCCCACTGTCTCACAAGCCTGTTGATGAGGTGGAAGAAAAATCGCAGTAGTTGGCGTAGAATATCCACCACTTCCTAGATCTCGTCCGATAAAAAATTGACCCTCCAAGGGCTATCCAAATACATGGAAATGGCAAGGCGACAAATCTTGACTATAAAGATGGTGTTGGAAGACCTCCCATCAAAATTTATTCATTTGTTTCGACGTCACAACCGCTGTGTGTGGCCGAGCACTGTCATGGAGTAAGATCACTCACTCTCTTCGTCGGAAAGAGTCCTGGTCGCCTGCTTTTGACTGCACTGTCCATTCGGTCCAGATTTGTCGCCGTGCGATTTTCCCATGTGTCTGAAAAGCTGGAAAAGTTTCAGGGTCTACGTTTTTCATCTGAAGATGAGACACATGAGGCAGTGGTGGATATTCTATTCTACGGCAACTACCGGCGTCTTTCTATGAAGACGCCATCAACAGGCCTGTGAGTCAGGGTGACAAATACCTTAACTCTGGTGGAGATACTTCTACATAAAGATCAGGGTTCTCCACAAAATCACACCGGCTAACTCTCATTTGACTCCCTCTTTATATAGATTTCTCATCATCCTCCTTCGTATATTAAACCTCTTCATTCTCAATCTTCCTGTTATTTCCTCTCTCTGAAGACCAAATATCCTCCTTAGTATACGTCTCAAGCATGCTATATATATATATATATATATATATATATATATATATATATTCTTCACGCAGAATAAAATATCAATTTATAACTACGGCTTTCGGGTTTGAGCCATGTAGAATGTTGAGTATTAACCAACGTTTTGATAAACATTAAAGTTGCCACACTCGCCGAAAAATATCAACTACGAGTACAACATTTGTCGTAACGTTGGTTTATATTCCACATTCGACGCAGCTCACACCCGGAAACCGAAGTTATACACTTAACTCCAGTTGCGAAAATCTAAGCACGCGAATTAAACACTATTTCTTACACCCGATGATGTCCTATTTCCTAGAAACACGCAAGCGGCAGACACTCGTCATGGACTGCTCACTTTGTAAATTCTGTGGACAGATCGAATAAAATATTGAAGGAAGTCGGCATCCTGGCCGTCTGAACAGTAAGTTGCTGCCTGCAGGAACGCATCCAAAGATAGACGAGTAATTATTAATGATCATCGTGGAGTAAGAGGTGACAGTAGCCATGTTACCGCGTACAGAGAACCGAGCTAAATCTGGTACATTGGGTTGACTTCAGACTCTCACACAGAGTAGAGCTTAAATTATTTTAAAGCATTTATTTAATCTGAAGTCGGAAATCAGAAGGGTCACAAAGTAAATTTTAAATTTGCATTTAAATATTACTGGGCGTTCTGGATGGGTGTAAAACATTGTTACCATCTCTAAAGAGATAAACACGCATTAGGATTGTCTGAGAAAAAAGCGTTGAGTAAAATATTTTGGCCTAAGAACGAGGAAGTAATAAAATATGTAAAAAAACTGCACAATGAGAAGCCTCATAATTTATACTTTTCATTAAACACTATTGCGGTAATCAAATGTGGGATGGTGAAATGGGTTAGATGTATCATTAAATAGAAATTATAAAATGTGAAGGAAATAGATGATTTTGGGGAAACAGCGGTGACAGGATACTATTAAATGTATCTCAGATAAATAGAGTGTAAAGGTGTGTATTGGATTCACGTGGCTGCAGGCAGTATCGAGCTGCGTGTTCTTGTAAACATTGTAAAGAAGCTTCATATTAAAAAAAGAGTGGCATTTATTGACCACAGGGCTGTGGAGTCGCAGTCGGAGTCGCAGTCAGAAGCACTTTAGGTGGAGTCGGGGTCGGTAAAATTGTACCGACTCCGACCTCGATATAAAAGCTTAAGAACGATTTCTATACCGTGTGAGCCGCCGGCGACCTCACGTTTAAGGTAATTCAACGACGCGTTGAGCCACATGGTGTGGGAATAATGCTTTGTAACTTTGGCTCCGGTACCTCAAGAATACAAACTGCCTATAAATCAACGGATTTCTGCAATAACCATTAGACGCATATTTAAATATAGGTTATAAGTCTAAAAAGTAGGATGACGATGAACGTGGTGGTGATGAAATCTCTTATGGTGCCGTTTACCGATTTAGTAGGTTTACCCTTATTAATACATATTGAGCTTTTATGAAGGAGTCGAAGCCGGAGTCGGAGATTTTAGTACCGACTCCACAGCCCTGATTGACCAGACATCAGTTTCTCAGAAAAGTCTATTTTTTGTCGTGTTACAGTACAAATTTTACCCTCTGAATATAATTTTATATTCACCATGTGCTACCTTTTTTAAGCTTCCGGTTCCTATTACATTATTATCCCATTATCATGGAATGACTGAAGGAGACGCCAGTCTCTAAGTTACAGCATTACTTTAAGTGTCGTGGTGCTTCAGGCCTGTCCGATATATAAGAGTGTTCTAATATTTCCTAACAATGTTAACGATGTATCGAGTATTGAAAATCGAACTTTCACTGCTTCGTAGATATAACAGATTTAAGGAGAAGATATTGGTTGTTCTCAAGTAGTATGGCAGTTCAGATGATCAATGATCGACGTCCCTTCGGGCTATAAAACTGATCCACGGCCACACAATAAAGGAGAAACTCTGATTTTGTCCAGAACATAATAACAAAGAGTGGATCGGCACACTCAAATTCGAGTTCATTTTCAAACTCTATGGAATATAGGTCGTCTTCAGAAACTGGTAGCCGATCAACTAGTTAAGAAATGTCTGCTCTCAATGCAGCCTGGAAGTTTCTTACCGTGTCATGTGGTCACACACCAGCAGTCTATTCTATGCCAGATGAATTTAGTCCTTAGACAATAATTCTTGACAAACCTCAAAAGGGTCAGTCACATTAAAGAACTAGGTGTAGATTAAAATATGGTACTAGATTTTGAGGAACAGGATGTGAAGATGTGTTAATCTTAGGGTTACATAAAAGCATGGAATTTTGTGATCAGCTGATCAACTATGAACTGAGACCGCGATGTTAGCTGGTAAAGTTGTAGCTTCAGATCATGTCTGTTAGAACATTCGAAATCGAAAGCAATCCTATATCACAGGAATATATATTTATTTATTTTCCGAGGATAAAAGAGTTTCAAGTTGACACCAACTACTCGTTCTTTTGATTGCTAGTTCCATATGTCGTTCATTCACTATATCGACAGTGGTTATTTTTTATTGCAGTTTGACTGGTTACTGACTTATTCTATCGATACTGATAAGTGTCTATTTTCGAGACCGTCAATGGTGTAAAGGAAAATCCCCGAAGGACATATCGATGTATCGAGAACTGGAGAAGTTCATCGACAATATGAAAAGAGTTGAATCCAAGTAGATGAAAGATTTCTGAACGCTTCGGGGTGTAAAGAAAAAATAGAGAGAAAGGAAAAGTATATTCTCATGTGGAGCTTTAAAGAAAGCAAATATTGATAGTACGTTACCAGACTTCCATACTCTTGTCACTCGTCTATTCCCTCTCGAGAACGAAGTCTTTACAAGGCAGTGAGAGAACATCAACCAAGTGTAAAAAAAAGTCTTGGAAGTCACTCACGAAGATGACAAAGAAAATCCAGCATCGTAGGGCATTTCAGGCAGTATATGACACAAGAATTGTCCCATAGGATAATAGTAAAGTTGCTCCTGTTTTTAATCAAGCAACACGTATGGGAATGGAGGCAAAGCTACACGTATTCAGTACTAAATAAATATGTCCAGTTTCAAGTTCCGGCCACTTTACTCCAGGGTAACAGCCCCCCGTGTCCACAGGACAGAACTGCTCCTGACCTCTTAGTTTTATCAGTTGACTGCGCAGAGTTGACCATTGATTTTATCGTAAAAATAAATAAATACGGAAACAAATCGTCAGTGTACTACGAACCTACGGAACAACGGAACTTCAGTCGATAGATCGAAGCGCGCGGCGCTATTGTATGTTCTGTGTGTCATTGCGAAATGGTCATTAAAAAACTGACGGATAAAGCAGACAACGCGTATGGAAACATTGGTGTCAAAGAATAACCGAGGGCTGTGAGAAACAACGAATTCAGAATCGCCAAATAACGAGAATTTACTAACATCATAGACATAGTAAAAGTTACCAAAATAATTTTGACTCTGCTTTAAATGTTCTTTTATGTCCCCAAGATAAAGACACACATTAAATCGAATCTGCAGTTATACCACTCTTATATTCCCAATCACAGGTAAATTAAAATAACTGTATGTACTAGGGACTCACATGGTGTTCATTTCTGCCAATAGTTCTATTCTATTCGTGTTTATTGTGAATTCTCTGTTTAACCGTATACATTTTAAATATCTCAGCTAGGCAGATTGATATTTTAGACAGCCGTAATACTAGTAGATATGGCCTGTGGAGTGCAAGTCTTAATGAACAGCCACATTCCGGTCTTATCAAGCCAGATATTAACATAATTACGGCCAGAGTGAGCACATTATTTCAATGAGCAGAGTACACGGCGTCCTTATCATTATCTGCATTATTCTTCTTCTAATGATTTGGTGTTTCAATCTCTTTCCCATCAAATCAGTGTATTTTAACCACCGCTGTATCAGCTACAATAATTATACGGCAGACTATCGATAATCACGAACGAACATATAACTATAAGCAGATGGCTCAGGTATTTTTCAAAATACTATCCCGGCGTTCGGCTGATAGAAACTGAGTAAAACCATAAAAATCCTTTAACATGATTGTCTGCTAGGATGTTGCATTGTGCAGTTTCGTATATGTTGACCCACGTTTCAGAGGTGTTTCCTGCCTCCAACATCAGGGCGATTCCCACTGTTAATGACGAAAACATCGATCAGAATTCAGTACAACGTTTTCGAATAAAATAATACAATTCTTTGCCGAGGTTCTAAGATCCGTGGCCCCAGAGGAAAAATAAGTGGCATCCCTGCTCTAGATAATAGTTGTCTATTATGGTCATGTCTTCTTCTTGGGCTAATGTCCATGCGTCACAGAAATCTACTTCCTGGCTAAAACGTCACGGAACATCTTCATTCAGAGAGCATCCGGTATTTCCCGACTCACTTCCGGCCTCACATATCTCACCCCCTACCCCTCCTTTCACGTCATCAGGAAACCGATTTCCTCCCAGGCAGCAATTTTCCTCCTATTCGTCTTCTTTCTCGCCATCACTGTCACATCCTTGTCGTGTCTCATTAGTATATCTTGGCTTCGAATATCTGCGTCGGTTGTTGAAGGTTTTCCAAATTTTCGGCAAACAATGCAGTTTCCATCTTCACAGTGAATGTTCCTGGAGGGTTTAACCTTCCAAAGCCTAGTGGTACATATCTGTCCCACCTGCTTGACAATCCAGGAGTCTGTACTCTTTACGTTTCGTAAAATTCTCGTTGTAAACAGCGATCATTTCCTTAAAGAGCGTTGTCAAGCCGATCACTAATGGTAAAGTGTTGTGTTTCCTTTGTGGTACGAACTGACGGTGTTATTTAACAATAGCAGAGTGCCCCCAGTGCAACTGCAGGAAACCACCGCGGCGACCTTGAAGGAAAATGAGACCATGGCGACCTGACGACTACAGTGCCCTAATCCAACGAAATAAATATTTTATTTGTGCACAGTTTTGTATGATAAGTTACTTTCGACAAAATTTATCTTCAGTTTACAGAATATTTTAGTTCATATAAATATAAAAATGCTGTCTCCATTTAAGAACAATAAGTTTCATGGAGTTTCTTGCAACTTAATTTATTATACTTTGAAAAGACTAAAATTCTTACTTGTAAAATATGATAGTGTTAATTCTACTTTCTACGAAGCTTTCGCAACTGATGATGAATAGATTCAACTGAAATGTGAAATATTGGTTATGACGATGAGTTTGATTTAATGTGAGAATAAGGTATCGTGGCCTATTTGTAATTCAATATTTATGCACTGTACAGAGGGTCGGAGGAAAGTCTCAGAAGTAAAAATCCCCTTTACACATCTGCTACCACACAGGGATCCATAAATCTCATCTCAGCCAGAAGGCCAGTGGCACAGACTGGTTTCAAGGAATATTACGCTAGGAATTACATCACGCCGACCCACACCACTGTCAGATTTGTGATTCGGTAAAGTTTTCAAAGTCTCCTCATGTCATCAGAAAACTTTATTGAACCACAAAATGAAATTCTATTTGAAATTCCAATATCAACATGAGCATGGTATCAGTCACAAGTAAACCCAAACGATTCCACAAACAGCAAACTGGTCACGAGGGACCTACTGCAAGAATGAAGCATCCACTTGGCTTTCGCTCTCCAGGGAATATACTTCTTCCTCCCACACGTCTTCAGAAACCATGACCCACATCTCAACACTCTGACTACAAAACAAATAATCAAAGATCTAGCAGTGACGTTTTGACCGGAGTACAGAGTACGAAGTCTTTCTGTACAACAGGAATCGGGTCTACCCGGGTGCGGTAGCTAACTAACCAATCACATTAATCTAAGCATCAGAACACTTGGAGCTTTAAATCAATCCCCTCTGCACGGTCGTAAGTACGGCTACTGTGAACAGGGACACATTAAAATCACTCTGTATACGAAATTTGCATCAGATGTACGAAACGAATTATGTTTGAATTCTGAATATATTTGAAAGTATTTCTATTTTTGGCATAAAGTTCAAAATAAATGTATCAATCAATGCTATCAAATACGGCTCACCGGAGCATGATACAGACTGTAATTCAAAATATTTGTTCAGAGCATTTTTCGATAAGGCGAACATAAACGAAATATGTCGACCTAATGGAAAATTATGTACCCTTCAACAATATAAACCTTCATTCCGCTCTGCTTCAGAAATGTTTTGTAGAATCCACTTGTATTTTTACGTCATTATGTGGTTATGTTAGAATGTTTATAGCCTATTTTTGCTACAAGCACTTGCTGATGAAGGCGAAATCGACAAAACATTTTTTATTTCGAAACATTACTCTAAAAAAATTCTTGATGCCCTCGTCTGAAAGTCTAATAGAATATAATGTACCGGCATTCATTTATTCTTACTTCGCTTCGTTAACTATAAACTGTGTTAATCTACGTTACATTTTAAGGCTCATGAGTATAACGAAGTAGAGAAAAACTATATGTATATGATATAAACGGAGGCGGGACAAAATTGCACAATAAGAAGATTCATAATCTCCACTCTTCATCAAATGTTATTATGATGATAAAGAAGGATGAAATGGTCGGTCTGACTATATGTAAAACACACTGAGGAAATAAGGGATTCCTACAAATCGTAATAGCATAAAATATAGTTTGTAATACACTGGAACACTTACAAGCACCAATTCAACAAGATGTGTTCTAAAACTGGTTTCATTCATACAAGTCTAAATAATTTTGTGGCTGGGATTCAGCTTTTATGTTATCTGGATGTGGGTGGTTTCCAGTGCTGCGAGCTGAAAACGTTAAAAAGTGGAATCACTCCAGCGTAAACACACGGTTTCTTTTATTTCTCGCGTTGTCATTCGCTTCCTTTGTGTGGACTGGGTCCCGTTTCTGGTTAGCGGGTCTTGTTGCCACTTGCTATGCAGAACAGCTGTTTTCTATTTCAGTCAAATGGTTTTTAAACAAAACCTATTTGATGCGACAAAATTTAATTAAGTTCCGTACAGGTACAAACATGCGATACGACTACAATTCTGCTCTGCAAACAGCAGTAAGTGAGACGAACGTTCTAGACGGTACGGTAGCAAGCCTTTCCCGAAATAGTCTACTCTTTATTTCCTGGTAAATGCACTTTTGATTTTTACTGTCGTTCCTGAATATTTGTACTCTGGGCCACATTTTCAAAGGATTTATTAACTACTTTTATATTGTAATGATCTTGTCATGTAGCCAGTCTGGCGACGAGACATAACATACTTCACCCTGAGCCTACGTCTTGACCACTTCCTTAAGACCACGTGTAATATTCTTTATAATATTTATGTTTTCACCAAAAAAAATTAACATCATCGGAATATACCAGAAGCTGATGTGTCCCATTCAAGCCCAATTCTTCTTTGTTTGTGTTTTTTTAGGTTTCCTTATTGGGTATCCAAAAGCAAAGCGGAAAATCAATTATGAAAAAGCATCTCGTTTGTTTCAGACCATTCTAAACAAGAAACAATCAGACAAATGTTTACCGATACTAATTTTTCTATATAGATAATTTAAATACGTTTAATTAACCCGACTAATTTGTGTACCAAATTAAATTATTATGTTGCATAATACCAATAAGACCTGCCACGAAGTAGTAGCGGCCTACTTCCAGATAAAGTTGAACGCAACTGTCTCTTCGGGGCTCCCGGGTAGAACTCCTATGAAAAGGTTACGTTCACTGTATTGCTTTTATAGAGCGATACTTGACTCGTATCGGGAAAACCTTGTTGCACTTGGCGGTGAGTCATGCAGTTCAAGCAGGGTGCCGGGAAACTGTCCCTAAATTCAAGCAAAAATGTGAAATAAATCAATGAAAACCTCAACAGGATGGCTGATATATCATAACGTAATCGAACTTGGTGCCTGTAGAATAAAAATAAGCCATGCTGCCATATGAGCTATCATGCTCGCTGAGATAATTTCAGTCATGTGCTAACAGGAGTCGTACACTCTTGGAAGACTTCAATCACCGCCCACAGTTTCCAGACAGCGATGGTCTCATTGTGCGACGTTTGTTTGAAATGAAAAGGCCACTTCCGGTTATAAATGGCCATCGGGCAAGACGGGAGCCATAAAACAAACTGCAGAACGCAAACTGAGCATACACCCAGGCAATTATTTACCGTAATAGTCTACGTTCTTTTCTGCGATGACAAATGCTGGGCCACAGTAACTTATATTTTACGATCCTACATCCTTATGTGTGCTATATGATGTAGACAAGGAGTTTATCCTCAGATCACAAACAGGCACGAGTCTATTTAAGATGACGTCCTACTTTAAAATGTGATTTAGAATTAAATCAAACATTTCAGTATCCTTAGTCAGCAAATTGTCCTTTAACAGCCACGTATTAAGCCTCTATCAGAAGCACCGGTTTTTCACGAAATCTGTTTAATCTTCTACATACACAGTTAATTAACATCATAATCAATGTACGTAATAAAAGGAAATTTCTTCGTCATAACACGTAAATGTTAGCGCACTGCAAAGAAACAAACACTGAATATTTATTAATATAACGAAATTCAAGTTCCGGAAAATAAATTGACATCACTACATACAATAGTACATCTCAGAAATATAATAGTTGCTCAGCTTGTCAAGAAATTCCCTGCCTTTATGAACCCGGAATATATATATCGTTTTCACAAGAGCCTGCCATAGGAACACGCCTAACAATAGACTTAATGTTTCCCATTATAAACTGTTTCTAAACTGCTATCCCCCAAAATACGAAGACATCAATCTCCCTTTGGCGGGACGAGAAATGCAGGTGTTATCGTATTCCCACAATGTCCTGCATCCTCTAGGAATACTGCATATTTACCAGAAAACGAAATTCTATTAAGTCTATTTTCCTTAATATTTCTTGTCAAGAACTCGCAGGCCTGTACCTCTGTCTCGTTAAGATAATGTTCAGGTACTAGATTAATAACCAAGTCACTTCAACTGAAATGAAAGTGTTAGAAAAATCACCGATTCGAATGTAACTGTATGAAGCAAGAAGTTCTTCAAAATAATGTTAAACATGTAGTCCCTACCACAAAGAAAACCTCAAAGTCTCCGAACATTAACTGGTTAATGTTGCGTCGAGAAAAATGTCTGTTTATTCTAAGAATTGTATGAAACCCATAAAAACACTGCTGGTAAAATGCAGAGGAAGTAAATGTTAAAGCAGGTGGTTCATATAGTTACCGTTGCCTTTTAAATTGTTACAAAAGGATTTAAAATTCAAAGCAAGTTCCGAATTGCAAATAAAGTAAACATATGTCAATGCATATCAAAATCACAAAGAGAAAAATAAAATGTCATGCCTGTACCACACTGTCGTAAAACATCGGTATTTACCAAGCCCAAATTTCTTTGTTAAGAAGCTTATTGTTTTTTCTTTGCTTTAAAGAACATTATCTAACACAATGGAAACAAAAATTAGAAGCATTGAAATATTTGAGCAGTACAACGAAAGACTTCTAACACATTCACATAATTCTCAAAACAAATGTAAACGACTCACGATAACCTAAAAGTAGCCATTGTTCAGCTTAGTGACGTACCACATGACGTAGTAATGACGGTGACACAGCCCGTGCAGCGAGCTGAAGACGCGAAGCATGCATCACCATCACCGAAGATCACCAACTGACTGCAGTTCGCAGGCGAAGCCAGCATCCCGCTGCACATTCTGTGCGCAAGCTCGGTCTACGCTCCACATCAAAGTTACAGAAACCATTAGCGGCGTTGCTCCATATAACGCCACAGCGACATTACAATTAAATATTCTGACTACTGCAAGTCGTTATCATCCTTTTGCATACTTTACGTAAGGCACGCTACGTAATGTGACGTCGGATGGTAACAACAGTGTCTTCAATTACATCTACATAATATTGTTTTATATATAAGCAAAGCTTGTAACATCGTGTCTCTCTTTATATGCCTGGTACCACACCTTTTCAACCACTGGGCCCATTTGCTCGGTACAAAACACAGTGTTGGAGGAAAATATATCTTTGTGCGTTATTTTTAAATCAATGCTGTACATAAGACGAACATAATTACGTCAAAAGCCTGTCCTTTTCTCACTGTAGAGCCTCGACAAAAATAAAATATAAAGATCATTTGACAGTGTCGCGAAGATCGAAATTACTGCAGATAAATAAACTCTGGTGTGCGTGTGGTACAGGTAAAAGGAACTCATCTCAGATACCTGCTACTGTTTAACGTCAACCAGAAAATTGTTGTGAACCGCTGTATTATTCCACCGGGATTCAGACCCGCGATACCTGCATCCAGGAGGTCACACGCATCACGATTTACAAATTTTCTCTGACTTGTTTGATAGCTGTTTCTAAATACTGATTTCTCTCAAATAAAACGTTTTTGCAATTTAATTTTGCTAAACAGGCTCCACAAATTTAAATTACAAAATCTGGTGACGCATCTCGCACTATGACGTAACAATGAAGCCACATTATCAATGTTTCCGTGTGACCTACTCATATTGTACCTCCGTGCTCAAAAGACGCGCGATTAAAAAACCGTGTATCAACTATGCAAATAAACGACTTCTATTTCCGCCCCTTTCTCAGAACGTTACACTGAACGGGTTATATGCGTGTCTGTGCTGAAGCAACTGATCCCCTTTAAAAGGGACAAAGAATTTCTTCCCAAGCTCTTGACGATTCCCCACTCACAACCATGTTTTTACCAGGTAACTAATTTAATGGAACAGATTCCTCCTTTAGACAATAATATTCTCTGAGTTATTCAAAAAGAAAACTGAAGGATTATTACCCCGATCACAATCGCTCGTCACTGCGCCCAATCCTGAGCCCAAACTCTATTTATTTAAGATCCATTTCAATATTATCCTCACATTTCCGCCTAGGTCTTCTAAGTAGTTCTCACCTTCTGGATTTCTGACTAAAACGTTATATGCATTACTCGCCGCCCCCCCCCCCCATGCGTGTTACATTCCCCACACATATGCTCGTACTACATATGGTCACGGAAAAGTACAAGTTACGAAATTCATCCTACAAGGCCTACAGTGCTACGCTTTTACCAACCGAAGTTGGTTCACTGGTCCCATAGATGAAAGACGGTAACGATTAGTAACACGGATATTCTATGCCTATTATATTCACTTCGTAGAAAGTGCTAAGAACGCATCAAACTGTCAAAATGTCCACATTTACGTAATTTTATTCCTTTGTGTTTACGGACCGTAAATGTAGACCCAGAATGACATGCAGGTATTTAAGTCTAGTCATGCTTCTATTATAATTAAGTTTCTTTGGTAACGCTTGTGGTTGTAATATACGTAGGCCTATAGCTCCTCTGCCTAACTTCATAAGCTCTCCGTAATAAACAACATTATAACACTAGGCTACGTTGCAGCAAAGAAGACAGAATGATAATTATCCTGATCCCCTGCTTTGCCCCATTTCTGCTTTTCAGATAGAACTGAAGCTAAACTGAAAACAACTCTTCGATTACTTCTTAATCTTATGTAAAAGTGATTTTCTGTGTCAGCAAAATATTCCATTAGGTTTCCCCTAATACACTTTTATTCTTGTGCAATGGCTGAAAGAAGGAAAGTGGATTCCTGTGAACACTAAAACACAAAGAATAATGCGATTTACAAACTCTAGGCATAAAGATCTATTGATGCTTACACAGATCAGATAAAAAGTATGCAAATCCTCTTCAGTTCAGGTAGGAAAATGAAAGTGTTTATGGTGTCATCCTTAATTAGAACCAAATTACGAAACGTGATTTTAACAACACCTAGACGAAAAGATTAAGTTAACGCAATGCCTCAATCGCTGGAAACCTTCAACCTTTTATTACAGTCTGCAAGTTTCTAAAACTTTGAATACGTATGTGATTTAAAATCTAGAGGGGAAACAGCGAATATTTCCAAAGCGTTTCTATTGTCTAACGTAGCCATTAAAATAAAAGCATGAACATAAGAATCCACAACTATTTTGTTGGGAGTTAAAAAAGACTAAAGTTTGATATGTTATATGGTTTCCCTGACAACTGACGTGTAGTCTTGGACAGAGGCCAGTTAGAAACCTTACGAGGTACAATCTTGTCAGCAACGAAGGAAGCTCTCCGAGAAACAGGTGTAAATTAGAATAAGGGCGCACTTTCAGCAAGTATGTTATCAGGATAGGACTGTCACGACACATACGTGGTACAGTGCAGTGACATGGAATCTGTGACTATTACAAACAACTATGCATTTTACTTCAGACTGCTCTCAGCGTTAACTTAAATAATTGGGTGACAAACGTGAACAGTCAATTAAATGTCCTAACTTATTTCAGAGTTCTGAAGCAGAATTACTATGAAACGTCGTAAGGAAATTGTTATATTTACGAATACCGATGTACATAAAAGTGAAATTTTAAAGTGTATTTTATGTTTTTATAAGTAATGATGATTTAAAATCTCGTCCCAGCGTTCTGAAGCATAATCACTACGAGTTCTTAGGAAAGTGTTTGTATGTATAAATATTACCTTAATAAACGTGAAATTTGAATGTATATTCTATACTTAACAGTGAACTAATTTTCCAGCTTGAGTTCTAAAGCAATCATTATCAACAGCTTTCACAACCGTTTGTTATATTTATGAATATTGGTTTCTATAAAAGTTAAATTTTAATGTGTACTGTCCAAAAGTGGAGCAAATATTCCACATTTCAGGGTCCTGCAGTAAAATCACTGGGAATAGTTGTCACAAGCTTGTGTCATATTTATTAATATTCATTTTTATAAACGCGAAATTTTAATGCGTATTGATTATTATTATACGTAACAATGAACTAAATTATCCAACTTATTTTAGCGTTCTGTACCAGAATCATTAATAACAATATCAGAAACGTGTATTATATTTCAAACGTCAGAGTCCCTACATACGTATTTATATTTCTCTCTACTTGTAACGTTATTATGAACTTTCCTAAATATTAAATCGGCAATGTGTTCGATTATAAAAGCAATTAAAGGGGATATTCTGTGGTAATATTGGGACTATGTAAATATAACTCACAGTCCATTTTCTGAATCAGAATTAACCTAATTCTTATTAAAGATCTTGTCATAATGTATTTACTTATATTTGCATCTGTTACCATGGTAACCATGAGCTGTAATGCGGCTTTAAGCAGACAATATAAAAACATGGTAATGGTAAATACAGCTTCAAAAGTCATAAATCTCCCTGAAGACATCATTGCATCTGCACACGAAGCAGATTTCCATTATACTCATATATCATCTGAAAATCTCGATATGAATCACGAAGTCGATAAAATGACAATGACAGACGTCAATGTTGTGTCGTCAAATCTTGGCGAGGAATGTGATATGTGTGTGTCAGAGAGTGCTACGACGGGGAAATTTAAAACGCAAGACAAAACCAGTGTTTCTACTTCATCATTTGTCTACGTATCTGATATGGTAGAACGGGACGACAAAATTGATTTAAGTGTGAAAGACGGCGAGAAAACGAATATAGCCGAAACACTTTCGGGAAACAATAGTACGAAAAATACTTCGCCAAAAACAACTGTAAATTTTGAAAAATCAGCTACACCAATTCAATCTCAAGAACTTTTTACAACACAGGAAAGAATTAAGAATCTTTCGACAAAATTATCTATCGAAGGTACGGAGAAATCGGTAATTTCTACAGAATCTAACGTCCAGAATGCTGATATTAATACCAGTCTTCGTTACAAATTTGTAGATCCATCGGAACAATATTTAAACAGACCTCAAAACCCTCTTTTCTTCAAAACTGAAAACAATGCTAATGAAACAGAATACTACCATCAGGATAATGAACACGGTCTGAGTCACGCACTTAAGAAAAAACCCGCTGAATCCTATAAGGAAACTGCGGTTCAGAACTGTGATCCTGGGCCTGATTTAACTACCTATCATTCTGAGACTGTGAAACTGAGAGGTTCAATAATTAGACCAGCAATGCTTCAACAAACATCCAGGACATACGAGCCCATATTGGAGTTCCTAGACGTGCCAGAAGGGGGGAAGTTCCATATCAAGGAGTTAGATCTATCCGAGGGCGTCTTCGTCTTCGGTTACATCAGCAGTTTTCTCTCCTGGATACAACCCTACGAGTTCCCAGTCGGTAAGTAGAGAGTGAAATATTAAGTAATACCTCTCACAAACCGTTCATAATTTTGATGGCCTCGTGTTTAACTTTAAACGTGAAAAGATAGAAAAATGTTGAAAGGAAATACGTAGAAGAAATTCGTCTACAGGTGTACTTTTAAGACCCTGTTACAGTATCTGCACTGAGGTTCTGACAAAAATCACAAAACATCTTATACAAAGAAAATTTAATTTATATATATTTGTCTGTTTAACGCGTATTCTAAGCAGATTAATTACTGGAAACACTGGTTCGAATCCCATTCAGTGCATGGATATTATTCAGTACGCTGACTGTAAAGGCCTTCCAGTGCTCTGATCCAATAATTATTCAAAATAAGGATTTAAAAAATCCCTGTAGTAGAGATCAAGAGACGCCGTGATCTGTAGCAAGCGACATGAATAAATGGAGCATGTAGTTTCGATATATTTCGATGCGTCGCTACAGGCTGGCGCGTTTTGATCAAGCACACATTATCTTTCGCCTTAAACGATGTATTTCCTACCTAATATTAAGGATTTTGAAGAAGTTACACGTTGGAAAGTAAACAAAAATTTATTCTTACAGAACTTTTGAGAGATGCCCTTTGGAATGGCGTATCGGTGGGCGAATTTATCATTCAGGTAAGATACAGCCTATTTTAACCTAAATAAAATAACTCTACTTTATAATACTGCATAACCTAATCGTCTGGTTAGCAAACCTTAAGGTACATTATCCTGTATACAATAACCCGCCACTAGATCCTATCGTGAACTACATTATTCTAGTCCACATTAAAACTCCCTTTTCTTTAAGATACACCTTCTTAACACTGACATTTCATTTACGCCTAGGTCTGTCAAGATGTCCCTTCCGATCAGTTGCCCTACTAAAATCTTGAAAGAATAGCTATTTCTCAATGCATGCTCATCTAATTCTCCTTGATATAAACACCCTGATAATATTTATTGACATTAAAAATTGCTACCGATGTTGTTTTATTTAGTGAATGTTCCTCGAGGACATTTACAGAAGTTAGTTTTCACTTTCCCAGTCTGAATTTAACGTAAAGGAAATCTCTGATGTTCGTTAGCGTCACCAATTAAAGAAAACTCAAACTTCCAATAAATGAACAAAAAGAGCACTAATAGATGCACGATAACAACTGCAAAGCGTCTTTCAGCCGATTAGACCATTCTACTCAAACCCACTACTGCACAGAATGCTAACACGATGCGTCGCTGTTGACTTCCTAGTCCCTGCAGGTGGAGGCTGCGTTCATCGTGTGCCTGACGGTAGGAGTTCTTCTGGCCCTCGGGGCGCCATGCATCCTGGGAACCCACGCCTGCTACCGTATGCTCAACTCCAGGCGAGACACCGGGAGAACAGAAGATTCTTCCGATGACACAGCGAATTGCCGAAGATGCTCTCTGATGCTTGCTATGCAGCTCACCTCCGTTCTTCTCGTGTGAGTATGCCTTCATGTCCCTCCACAAAAACATGGTGTAAATGGTTTTCAGAAGAACGTGCTGCACTTTCTTAGATTAAAATCCTTCACTCTATATACTGACGCTAGGAATAATCGCGATTAAAAGTTGCAAAAATGCGATTATTAGCTTCGATAATATTTTAATAACATAGTCATAAGACTTCTAAATATGTTTGGTTCGCAGTGACCAATTTGCGTCATTTTCACTGTTACATAGTATTTGCGACGTTCTTGCCCACAACCTGAGTAAGACCTCGTAAAGAACACGTAGCTCTGCTGAGACACAAAATGCGAAAGGCTGTTGAGTCCTTACAAGTCATTTCCTGAACTGTGTTGCCTACGCCAGTTTCTCTATTACAGACCGAAAACGCTTATTTAAAAACATGTGTTATTATAAAACATCTGATAGCGAACGATTTTCTTTAAATAAATAGGTCATGAACAAAATGTCTTTATTATGGTGCAAATTATATTGATTTCACTAAGAAAATATTGTTATTTTTTAAAAATACGCATCAAACGGCAGTTCCATGTGAGAAAACCAAGCAGCAAGTTGGTTGAAGCAGTAACCAGAATGGCATTTCGGAAGAATCTGGTTCGAATCTCTGTCGGGGTGCCGACTATAGTGCCTGGTATTTCAAGGTTTTCCTCACTATCTTCAACCGAGTGAAGAAAAAACATAGTGTTCGTAAATCACGCATGGGCTCTTAAATAGTCACAGCGATATTGCGTGTTCATTAATCTTATCTAAATGTAGTGAACTGCAACCATCAATGAATAATTTAATATGGGTTTCGTGACTTTCGATCTTCCTGTAGAATAGGTCAAGAACGCTTCCTTTTCAGCCCTTTCCTATTCACTATTCATAACCACCGTCTTCAACCCATCCAACCCAACACAACTTGGAAACTGTTTGGGAGCGTTCATCACTCAACTGGTTCATAATGCCGTAGTGTGGGCATCGTGTCAATGTTTGTGACGAACGAGCAGCTGACGCGTGCGGTGGACCTGACGCCAAACGTCGTGCACACGGCATTCAATGACGTCACAACGTTTCTGCACAACTCGCACCAGCAACTACGTTTCGTCATCACCAAGTCTCTGGACCATTCGGTTGCCGTCATTAACAATGATCTCGACAGTGAGTAGCAAACAGCTGACAGTCACATCGAATCGCATGAAATATTACTGTGGACCTTGTAGTTCTGCTTTCACGTAACTTTGTCATGTTCCACGCCATCTTGGTTACAGTTGCTGTTGCCTCTTATTTCTCACTCTTTTGTTTCAGCTGAGAGATAACAATATCACTTGTGCGTCATGACTGAAAAGACTAATAACGCAATAACTAGCCTGTTTCTTTCATAAATTAAAACAATGTCAGAACCATTCAAAGCTAGTCTTACTAATTTACTTATTACTATTTAAAATACTGAAAACAGACGCAAAGTACCTATAATTCACGTCAGATAACATAATGCCATCTTACGCCCCGTCTCGTGTTATCCCACATTACCCGACATAAATAAAGTTGTCTCCAAACTTAAGCACCACGAATTTCAGTCACATGAAGAACACTAAATGAATGTAAGTTCCAAGCTTCGGGTTTCGGCCGCTTTATCCCCGTAAAAAACAAAGCCCCCGATACCCACTAGATAGGAGGTGGTGTACAAAAATTTGTGCCCAGATAGGAATCAAACCGTAGTCGTCCAGCCATTAGCCAGTCACGTCACTGACTGGTATGTATATGTGTGGATTAGATTCATCTGGCCCAGGACAAGTGACTGTCTTTTGTGAAGAAGGTAATGAACCTTCGGGTTCATTAAAAGGCGGAGTACTTGAGTACCTGAGCTACTAACAGCTTCTCAGATTTTGTCCTATGATTTTCGTTCAAACGATGTAGTGCCAATTAGGCCCAGTATTCCCTTATATACGTATACACGTAATTTCTCCGATGCATTAACCTCAAAATTCAGTATGTAACAGAAAGAGGAGACCATTTTCAAAATAATACAAACCATTAATGTTAAACTATGTAAAAAAGGAGATTCCATGCAATAAACTCCAAACATGTACCCATACCAACAAAAGGCAATACAAATTAAAATGACCAATATGGGTTGCACTTTGCTTGTATCTCAGAAGGCAGTTAGTTCTCCATTTTATACGTCTCATTCCACCCTAGTCTTTTAAAAGCAGATTCAAATATAACTAAATAAATGTCCCTTCTAAAGTTTTAAAGTGACCAATGCTAGGTATATACAATTCCTAAATTACAAAGCATGAGCTTTGCTGAGTGCACGCATAACGACTGTCAGTTTTTTATGTTTCCCGTCCTTTGTTCATTTATTGCTGTACAAAATGTATAGAATCCGAGTTCTCTTCGTCGGTGGATATTTTACCCCATTTCGGTCATATTCGAATAAACTATTCTGGAAATTAATACAAATGTCCGTTAACGGCCTTTGTAGGTAAATGTAAGGTAGACCTATAAGGGAAGCCAACGATTACAAAGCTTGTTCAACAAGCGAATATCAAGTTACGTCGACAATAAATGCGCGTCAGCAACATTCATATAATAAACAATATGGAACACGAGTTTCAGTATTTAAAAAACTTATTTAAGATTACAGAATAAATTCAAAAAATACAATCATACAAAAATGACACTATTACGAAAATTTTCAGCACACATATTACAGCCTGCAAAAATTATAACATCATACCGTAAGCATACGAGTATGTTAAGAATGGGCCTTAATTAATTCCGAAACTATGAATATTTTATATAATTTGTAGGTATCCGATCCTTTCACATGAGATCGGACCATTAAATATACAAAACGGCACAACACAGAGAAAGATGACCGAATGCCTCAAACGGGATTTGAAACGTAGTAACGGTCTCCCGGCGGCCGAAGACAGTGGGCCTACATTCAATTGGACGAAGCGTCGACGTTGCCCTTACAAGCTTTTGGTAAATCTAAAATAAGCAATGCTGGAATCACAAATCGGATACATTTCACGGACTGCAAATTAAATTTTCTATTTGCAATGAACTATGTATGATCTTCTCTTCAGAAACCCTACGTTAAATGAACGTGTACTTCTCCTGTGATTCGTGACTTGATTAGAAGGTGGTGGATGGAAGAGAATTAGTCTTTTTAATTGCCATTTGAATCAAATTAACTGTGTAAATAGCATCGACGCGAATATGAAATTAAATTTTCGAAGATGAGAGCTAAACTGCAGAGATACATTGCTTACGAAAAATTAACGAACAGAATTCTGTAGCAATAAATGACTACATACCTATTATTTAAATACTGATTAACTGATTATTAAGTTAGTTAGGATATACGTACAGACCAAGAAAACAGAAAAATTTTGAATGCTGTGGGCACATTCCCACGGACTGACAAATTTATTCCACTAAATAAGACAATGATTCCGTAAATGTCTGTGGCGGTGGTTGATTCATTATAGGAACACTATGCTGGGCATTGTCCGAGTTATATTTGATATAGGATTACGACATTTAGGGATTGTCTCTCCCATCTTCAGGTGATTGGTTGTCATTATACCATAAAATTCTTGGTCAGATTTTATTTTGGTATCAATGGCGAAGTTGGAATCGAGCCAGGAAGATTTTAAATATGATGCCAGTAGGCTAATCACTAGACACCCCGGTAGTCCGATTTGGTCCGCAGGAATTTTGATCGCAGAAGTTAGCAGCGGGACCACACTCATGAAGAGATGAAAGTCTGGTTTTATCCGACTGGTTAGCTAAAACGATTCCGATTCAGTCTGTCAGTCAGTGACAGGAGCCACGCCAATAGAGAAGAGCCTGTCTTCTGCTGCAAGGAACGCGATTTATTACTCATGGAAATGCAAATGTATGGAAGCCCTCCAGCGGTATGCAATGTGCATTCACACGAAAACCGCTTTGTTTACCAGTTGGTAACGTAAAAAGTAAATGTTCATGTGAATTATGAGTCCAGGATGTTTATTTTTTAGTATTAAATAACCCTACTGCACAAAACAGGAACAAATCTAAATAGGAATAGTCCATATTTGTGTTATATTTCAAATAAACAAAACGACTCAATGGAATTTATCTCAATTCTAGTATTGAAAAAGCTTAACCCAACAAATACCGATCGTACTTGACTTGAATATTTCAATAAAAATACATTCTATTTCATAAATACATAAAATGTGCAGACTACACAATTTGGGTGTCTGTAAACGACGTTAACACGTATAAATCATGTTTATAATAAAATTAGGAGAAGAATAAATTCTAGAAATGCGTTTTATTATTCGGTTCAAAAACTGTTGTCTTCGTGAGTGTGAAACGCAGAATCTTGAGGAAAAGACAAATTAAAACGGCCGAAACGAAAATATCTCGAAGACTTATTAACGAGTTCACACGAGCCCGGCACTGGAGTCTCTCCTAAATCACTTTAATCTAGTCCAAATCCACATACACTCTTATCTAAGATACATTTTAATATTATCCCGTTGCGTATGCCGGTGTCTCCCATTTGATCTCTGCCTTCAGGTTCCCAACCACAAAGTACTGTGTAAAATGTCGGTTAACGCTTAAGTTTGGAGATCACAGAACGGGAACCCCATGAAAGTTTTTGTAATTATGTATTTTGGTTTAGTTCCTGGCAATTAGCATATATTTAGATTACAGCTTTATTACTTAATTATGGCCATTCAGAAAATTGTGCCGTCTGTTGTCGCAGATGTGGAAGAACTTCTTGGTCGCCCTATACAGGAAGAATTGGCCATGGAGACTGGAACAGATGTAGCATTGGATGCACTCATAGATGTCAGCACAGGTTAGAGTGACAATATTTAGTTGTAGTCAGTT
The DNA here is from genome assembly GCF_977971745.1 of Zootermopsis nevadensis. NCBI lineage: Eukaryota > Metazoa > Arthropoda > Insecta > Blattodea > Termopsidae > Zootermopsis > Zootermopsis nevadensis. The sequence goes on along the minus strand of NW_028259140.1, from coordinate 7,710,714 downwards.
GACTAAATGATTTCGTATTGCATGGTTTTCCTCGGAAAGCTAATAGATAGGCGTACTCGATCGATCAACGAAGGCATTGCCTTTGCGAAACGCGGACAGTTTAATCCAATCACCACTTACAAGTCTTACTTCTGGGGCAATCATTTCAACGTAAGATTTGAGGTTTTCACAGCGGTGAGTATGAAGATTTCTGTCAGAAATCTTCAATCATTTCAAGGTTGTCCTCCCATTTACGCGTAGATCACCAACTGAAATCCGACCACTGTTTCAATTCCTTGTGCTGGTATACGGGTAAAATCGAGCGTATGTTCCTATTTTAGCCCCAGTGTTTATTGAAACATTTACTGTGTTCCTGCAGCGAAGTGTTTCATCGTGCAACTGAGATAGAGCTGTGCGTAACTTTTTTGCAGAAGCGATAGTCATGTCTGAGAGGGTGAAAGCGCTGCTGACGTCATGCGCCGAAACGCTAGAGCTCGTTGCCGAGACTCGGGAGCGTCTGGCTGACCTGAACCTGCAGGTGGATGTCTTCCGCCTTCAGTGCCCCTCAAGATACCGACCCCTGTGCGACACCGTGGATACAGGGGGACTCGACGTGAGGCTCCGCCTAGATGCCGTGCGTTACAAAGCCAAATGCTAGCCTTTGGGTTGTGACAATCGTCAAAACACTGTGGGACAGCAATGTAAAAAGAAGTTTAAGCAGACTGTTATAATACGATGGAAGAGAATACATGTTCTTATTTAAACTAGCGTTCCTTTAACGGAGGGATTCTTCTCGTCGAGTAACATAATTTTGACAACGCTAATTCACGACAGACTCTTGACGCAAATTCAATTTGTAAATTAGGTTTGAGAGTTCCTAGTAACAAGGAAAGTACGGTACGTGTTATTTTATAACTAAATAAGAAACGTCAAACTCTTGTTTTCAAGAGGAGTTTATGTGACCTGCATTCGAAAAAAAAATCCTCAAAGACAAATTAGTAGCCTTAACAGTACAGTAGGTTTAAACCCCAGGAATCACAGAGAAGTTCCAATTGTCGGCTAGAAAAGATTCATTTCTCGTCTCCTGAGTTAAGTGATACCCCAATCATAAATTCCGCTTCTTGGCCGTACGTATCGCCAGTACATACCCTGCAATGCCTTTGTCAGTATCATCATCTTTTGGCCTGTTCCGATTCAAAATAAAAATTGTTTCTTTTACGTTACTGCGAGGACTGGGAAGTTATGGATTATAAACATTAGATCTAACGAGAAAAACAATATAAAACTTTTGTAGGCCTCTCTGAGATGTTGATTGTGGTCTCTTGGATTGTAACATCATTGGGGCTGGAATTCAATTATAAAGTTGGAAGCGACATTTGATAGTCTATTCATAGCAATTTCTAATAATCCAAGGCCTTCAAGTAACAAACAAGAGTTAACCTTCGTTGTTTTAGCTGGTCAGTGATGACAGACTGGCGAAGATCAAGGGTCTCGGGAACGGCAATTTGTCCCTGGAAACGCAGCAAGCCCGTGGACAATTCCATTTCATTCCTCAACGAGTAGAGAAAGAGACTAGGAACGCGCGGAACGGTACGTCAACCCATAACCCCAAAGATTACAGTTCTCGGTAATTAAAATATAATTAAGATCAATGGGAGCATACGACAGTGGAAACGTGCAATGATGATGTCTAAATAGAACAGAAAACATTTGCGGGTAGGAATAAATTAAGATCGTGATAAAGTATGGATGAAAGTAGCAATTACAATACACAGTACATCACAGTAAACAGCATGGGAAATTACTTAACTGGATCGCCACTTTTTATCTCTGATGAACTGGACCGGTAAGTGAAATGATTTTCCTATCTCGTCTTGTCCATCGTGTGAGAGTATGTTTGATATAATACCTTCGTGGTATTTCTATTACAGGCGTTAAACGACAACTAACAAGGCAGAAGGAAGTTCTGTACGACTCTATCTGGTCCTTGGACGTCATAACGCGAGACATCGCTTATAAATCAGAAGATGCGCGAAATAAGGTGCTGCAGATAGCCAAAGAAATATCCACAATCGATCAGTGGCGCTGGTTTATAGGATTCGGTAATGTCAATAAAGTTAGTTGCTTTAAAACTTTCAAAACATGAATCAAAACTGCATTTCCTCTACTGTTGGCCCCAAAATAACAGTTCTGTCCCGATCTATGAATGAATTTAAAGTACGTAATTATAAATAGTTATAAATAGCCTACGTTGTCTTTTGTAAAGTTTCATTGTGTCTCACACTCGTAATTCGCGAGCGTCAGGGTAAAGTGATTTAAGTCATGACAGTTATCCAGAAAAGACAAAATAGAAAAATTTCGGAAGTCTTCGAAAGTCAAGTTCATTATTAAAAAAATTGTTAAACTTTGGGAACACAATTTATACATGCGCTTAAGGCTTAAGTGCTAGTTTTGCTGTGTAAAAGGTAATTTAAACATTGAACAAAACTCACATTACGTTTTGAAACATTTTATAATACATGTCACTTTACCCTGGCAATGACGAATTATCAACAGTACTTGGAATGATGGCGTTCAGTACTGACGATAGCACAGTCTGACTGATGCCCAACTGCTCCGTGACAACCCGCCAGCTTATCTGATTCTTGGCGTAGATAAATGACTACCCCGATCGTTTCCAGGTTCCGCGATGTCGGTTACACTCGTCTGGTTGCTGCTCGTCTATGGTATCAGCTGTGGTTGTTGCGGATCACAGAAACGAGCGACCCACATTTTGTTAGCGTAAGTGTACAGACTAAACTAACACTGATAATTCTATTAAATATACAGTATGAAATCTGATGTTCTGACGGCGGTGAAGATGTTGATGTACGTCTTCTGGGTCATAACGTCATGTGGGCTTGTAGGCAGATAACGTTCGGATCAACATGCTGTCTCCATCTTCAGGGCTTCCCAACGTTTAGGAGAAACATGCTGCCTCCACCTTCAGAAATCCATGGATATGGAGGCAGTGTGTGTCTGCGAAACTTTGATAACTATACACAAGTCCAGAAGACCACCGTCGACCACTAAATATAGGTCTACAAAATTTTGGTAGGGAACCAAAATATGAACTTGATCTGTGACTCCAAAATTTTATTCTGGACTAAGCTTCAATCCTCCATTTTCTTGGCACACATATGTCCGTACTCAAACCAAATTTTCTTTACCGAAAATAACGAAGTCTGATACAATTAACATTTTCTTACTTCTTAATCGTTTTACCTTCATATCTCCCACTTAAAATTTTAAAGTTCAAAATATATGAAATTATAATTTTACCTCTTATAAAACACGGCAGATTGAGGGTGTGAGGATAGAATACGAAGGAGAATATTCGAAATTCCGTCGAAACAGGGATAATAAATGCAAACAAGAGTAGAAAAACCTGACGGGAAAGTTTCAGAAGTTAGAAAACCTAACCTAGGCGTCCATGGGAGGATACTATTAAAACGAGTGTCAGGAATTTGGGTGTGAGAGTGTGAACTAAATTAATCTGGTTGACAACAGTAAAATATGGCGGGCTCTTACGGACACGGCAATGGATTGCAGGTGCCATAAAATGCGGGTAATTTCTTGACAAACTTGAAGATTCTTACCCTCTCAATAAGTAACTACTCTACTGAGTTCTGTAGTCAGACATGCTTACATATTTATACTATTTTTTTATCCCGTTAAATACAAAATTGTCTCACTTACCGAGATAATCAAAGTCAGTTTCAAGCACAGCGTTATTACCAACTCGTCAAATTCGCGGCACAACATTACATCATAGTGAACGACAGTCAACTGATTCAATATACAATCGTACCATTAAACTCAAAGTTTACCAACGCAACAGATCGTAAGCTACTTGACACGAGGAAGATCGAGTGGGTAGAAGGGTGGGTTGATAGTGGTACACCTGTTCCATTCTGTCCAACTGCTCTAGACAACCACTTGAAACCTTCACGTCCTTCACAAACAATTTCCCTTGTGAAACCAGCAGAAGCTGTAATGCAGTGCAATTGAAACGAGCTAAAACGCTAGAACAAACACACCGAGCGACGTAACTCATAACAATGCTTCAAAATACAATGAGACACGTTCAGAAGCTGTCACAAAGCCCTTCTCGCTTCGAACCCCTCCCCTCCGCCGAACAGGTTATCTCAGACAACCCACCTAACGTGTTCTCGGTCGGGAGTTGATCAGGGTCAAACCTCAGCCTTGGTACAGACGACCCAGTTTCACACACTCCTTCGAAGTAAGGTCTGGGATAGTGCCTTAACACAGGCCACGGTCATTTCCTCTGCAGTTTTTTCCGTTTCACCAAATATTATAATCGCTGTTGTCACATCCGATGTTAAACGACTTATGCAGTTCACACACCACTCTCAAATTTGCTATGGGCTTCCTTCTGATAAAGATACGGTTGTTGATCTTTTAGCCCATTTTCGGTAATTTAAACAATTTTAAAGTTTTTTTTTGTATTGTCTATTTTGGTTTATTTGAATCGCAACGTTGTGATTCTTACTCATTCACTCCAAACATCCTTAACTAATATCAAATAAGAAAGTGACAATTACGGGTTGGACGACCGCCGTTAAATTCTCGGTAGAAACACGAATTATTCCTCTAACCATGTCATTCAGATACTATAAATGTAAAGAGAATCCATAACTGAAGCCCTGGACAGGATGTCTCTGAACTACATCTTCATACATGTTCAATTTAAAATGTAACAACATATGACCTACTTCCTTTAGTTTTATGCATAAAATGACTGCTAAAGTCATATCTGTCCATTTTATAACCAAAACAAAAAATGGGCTTTGATTAAATTTGGCACTGTCACCTTCTGAACTGCTATGCAACCACCTTCAAAACTACACAGCATTATGAACCACAAGACCACAACCCTCATTCTTACCACTGTGCAAATGTCAAATCTCAGTTGGTACTGATGAGTTCAGCAGTATCAGTGGAAGGATTAATTTCATTCTGGTAAATATCTGTCCACTATAATCACTTCAAACAAAACTTCGTCACAAAGCCTATCTAAAACTAAATCACACAAAGTTATATGAGATGTAAAATTTAAAGAAGCTTTGGTTTCCATTGGACAAGAGTCTGGGCAGTCTCCAGAGCCAGTGTTGTCACAGTGGCAGACAGAAGGACCTCCGCTTCTGCCAGGAATCGAACCACAACCTATATCCATTCATTACTGACCGAGCTATTTAACTCAATCTATATAACCTATCCAGTTCATAAACCATAGTAAACTAAAACACATTCTTCTGTTGTGGCCATATTTCAGATCTGTGGTACTGATGTGCATATTCTCTGTGGCACTGTGGGGGGTCGCACTGGGGGCCCTATTTGTAGGAGGTCATGGCGAAGTGTTTGTGTGTCGTCCCCTGTATGACGAGCCAGAGTTTAGCACTCTGACTCACCTTGTGGACCAACCCAGTGTGCTGTTCCAGAAAGGTGGTGGGTTCTTCTCGAACCTCCTTTATGGCAACAGCACCATGGATGTTCCAATTCGAGATGTGCTACAGTGAGTTTTGCTGTTACTGAAAACTACTTGTAAGAAGTACATAAAGTAAGCACATAATGAAGACTCAAATTTCCTCTGTTCTGATTAAAGTTTGTTTGCCCTTACACTTACATAATGCGTATAATATATAATTAATTTTCACCTCAGTAGCCCTTCTTAAACTGGTTAATTCCCAAATCATGTTTTAGGCCATATAAAAATATTGCAGGATCTGCATGCAGCCCACAGGTTGCAGTTTGCCGACAGCTGTACTATCCAGTTACTTTCCTGGAGGAACTGGGAAATCCGATCATAAGAGCAGCTTAGCCAACCAATGTGTGAACCATATACCATCAAAATACAATTCTAATGTGTTACCATTTGAGCTAACTTGTTTGATGATATGGTGTCTGTTCCTAGAAAGTGCAAGAAGAATGGGTCCGCATACTCAACATTCAGACTGAAGCAGGTGTTTGACATGGATGCAGCAACCAACCACAAAAGATGGGATTTAATGCATGCAGAACTGGAACGCCTACATGTAAACCTAACAAACCTGCAGCTCCTCACTCCAGGTCTACAGTACCAGTTGCAGGCACTCTTGCATGCCACCACTGTTAATCTTACCAACCATCGCACCCAGGTCTGTCATACAAGTAAACACACACAGCAGAATTTTCTCAAACACACGATTACATTTCTGACTGAACCACACCTGCAGCCAAGAGCCAGGCCCTGTGGATAATTGGGGGTTAGAGGTAGTGATCCTCAAGGAACAAATGTATTCTATAATTTACACTAGCACCAAGGAGTAGAGCCTTTCGTGATAAGCCAAAAGCCATTCAGCTCATCAAGAAATTCCCCGCATTTAGAGGGACCCACATGTCTGTTATTGTAATCACAAGTGTGCCAGTAGAACTCATCCTGAGGCAGTCCACACTCACAAAATTTATTTTTGTATTAATACATATTAACCTCTCATCAAAGCCCTGATTTCCCAAACAGTTCCCTCCCTCCATGTTTTCTGACTAAACACTTGTATGTATTCTCATCTTTCTCTTGTATGCTACATGTGTTTCCCATCACATCCTCCTTCATGACCTGACTAATATTTGGTGCCAAGTACAAATTACAGAGCTCCTCATTATGCAGTTCCTTAGATGTATGTATGGTCCTTGAAATGCAGCAAGAGTGAGATGAGAATCAACCAGATCATTTTACAAAGAAACAGAGGTTATCTCTCAATAAAGTGGAACTAGCAATTTGTAACACAGCTGAATTTTTCTCCTGAATTAAGATTGGTACAGTAACCCAATGATTTGTAACTTCACAGTGCTTGGTATTTCTTGAGAGCCAGTTGTTACTCAGTTGATATGTAAATTTTCCACTTTTATAAAACTTTAATTTTAATATTGTGTCCACAATAGCCCATCATTGGCCACTTCAATCCAGCCCACAACTACATACACTATTTCCCTTACATCCATTTTAATATTTTCCTTCCCCTACACCTAGGCCTTCTAAGTGGTCTCTGCCTCTCAGGTTCTCTAATCAGTTATTTTCCCTTGCATTACACAAAATCAGAATCAAAAATCAAATATATAAAGTCATAAAAATCAATACATTTATGAAAAATGGCCACATTCCAAGTATATTAATGGCACATGCAGAGTCCTTACCTTGTATAACACACAAGGCCCTGTAGTAAGTGACTAAGTGTTGTTCCACTTTCCAAACGCAGATGTCAGGACAAGTGACTGGTAAGGACCTCTCATCTTTTGCGGATCAGATGACGAGTGTGGCCAATCAGATCACAGACATGTCCACACTGTCCAGACTGGACACACTTGCCTCTACAACACGTCAGCTGGTGATCAGCCACATTCAACCTCTGGAACGACATAAGGTACTAAAGTTACCATTATGTTACATTACATTACACAACTTACCAAAAGAAGCTATGCCCACTCAAACATTATACCTTTAAGGCATGGTGTTTAGGCACAGGAATAACTTTACCTATTTCACTGTAATATTTGTTGGCATGTTCTCAGTTTTTTCACAGAAATATTCTACTGCCTTTTCAATGTTTCCTCTTGGAATTCTGTACTATATTTATATCTCATGTAATGCAAGTATATTTAGGGTTCATAAATTTAAGAACATATTTATATGAAGAAAATACTGCTAACTTCACAGGTAGATCTGGTGTACCAGCTGACTGCTCTGGAAATGAAAATGGTACCTCTTCAAAGACAAGTGAACCAGTCATTATCCCACCTCAAGACAATACAGTATTTCATCAATAATCAAGGCAGCAACATTGCATATGAGGTTAGGGAAGTACATTTAATTTCTGGATATCTCTAGTACAGTGCCATCAGGCTTTACTTAGTACTTGGGTCATTTGGGTTCCTCTGTTAAACAAGAGTGGAATGGTATATTCCAATGGGTGGAAAGATGTGTATTTGACGTGTCCTTATTGCAAACCATAGTATGTTATGTCAGTACCAAGGAAAATCAAACAAAAACCATGACAAACATTATAAAAATCAGAGTTAGGTGTGATTTCATAGCCTAAATTCTATGTGCCTATGCACAATGTCTGGTTTTCACATTCACAGTCAATTTACTAACTTTTATGTGACTATCAACATCTTTACTTATTTCACAGAAATTTCAGGACTACAGAAGACGTCTAGTGAGCTATGTGGACCAATACAGGACACATGTATTGAACATGACACAATTGAATGTAGCCTCCTGTCAACCTGTCTGGAACTTATACCAAGCTGCAAGACTCTTCTTCTGCCGACACATAATGGATCCCTTGGTAATACGGCACACTTGCACTTTATTTTATCCGATTTATATTCTTTAATAAAATACAACTGCCTGTTACATGAGATTACAGGTTCTTATGGAAAGTATAATAATGACTGTCTCCTGCATTGTTACACTGTGTAGTATGGCAAAATATGACAACTTCTGACCACCTCTGAAACATTGGTCATTTCATACCAGACTACATTTCACAGAATCCCAGAAGACAGTAATGTGTCTAGTAGTTTATTTGTTTGGAAAAAAACTAACTCTCGAAAGAGGTATGAAATTAAGCTGAACTTTAATATTACATGTAAAAGAACAAATAGAGCACGAGCTGGATCTCCCACAGCATAAGACTGCAGAACAAGCAAAATATGTCATTACTTTACTATTCATATTTGGCAAGAATTTATAACACATTGTATTCTGTGAATCTCAATAACGAACTGTCTCCTCACACTGCAGATGTGCTTATCATTCTGAACTCTAATGACAGCTTGTGAAAGTACACTACTGGGATTATTACGAACTTCATTGTATGTGCATTATAACTGAATAAATTATTTTATAAACAACATAAGTCTGAAATCACAAATTTTTCAGGAGACAAAAAGTAAACTATATTTGAGTGATTTGTTGTTGTGATCTGAACTTCTTTCTAATTATATTAACATAAAGTATCTACATCCAAAAATGTAGAGTGTGCATGATTTCTGCATACAACATACTTCAGCCGATAACTGAATATTTAGAAAAATGTAGCCCACTATTTCTGCAATCATCACTTTGAGTGACTTAAGTTATTCTTGCATTGTCAGTTTCTGCACACTAGAAGACATGTTTTATTACTTCACAAAAAAGTAATGACAAGTCAATCATATTTCACAGAATGGGTTCTGGTTTGCAACGGTTTGGTGTTTACTACTCTTCCTAACTGCCACTTCACCCTGCCTTAAGCTAATTGACCACTACAGACACCTCAGACAAAACAACATTTCCGAGTACGTATATAATATATATAGCATGAAACAGTCTCATAACCTCAGCGCTATGCCAAAATTTACCATCTGAGCATCTCCAAGCACCAAAATTTTGTTTCTTACTTCAGATGTTTAAAAAACATCAGTTACGTACTTGTTACGTCATATACCTTTCAATGTAAAGGAAAAATAATTGTGTCAATATATGCTGTGAAGCAGTATTGAAGTTATGAGGCTATATTCTGGAATTGATTTAGTCAATATTTTGTTCCATAGAATAATTTAGGCCTACTTATATTTATTACAGAAGCCCATCAGAAACTCTAATGATTTCTGAACAAGGAACATCTTGGACAACTCCTGGGTAAGAATGACCAGTAATAACAAAATGTTACTTACAGTATCTATTATGCATCATTTACATAAAAATAAATGTTCATTGCATTTCTCAAAAACAATTAACTTTACAAAGAAATGAAAGCAACAGGAACTATTTCATATATTTAACACTGCTATAAGGTCCTAACTGCCCAACTACAGCTTGTTTCTTTACCGTTTAACCCAATAAACAGCAATGTGAATTCTTGTAAGGACATAAAAAGTTCTCTCTCAGACAACTCAAAGAGACAACTGACACAAATGGAGTCCCACATTTGAAACTGTCTATTTCTACTGAAAAATTGGCAACTACTACTATCGTTAAGTGTTTCACAATGGAATAAAATTCTTTTAGCCAGCACCAAAAGAGTATCTCTTATCTCAACAAAATCTTCTCAGCTATTATAAATATATGTAAGCAATAGTGGTTATGCTTTCTTGTGTAATTATTTTTGTGATAATACTGTAGTTGACTGTAAATTACTGTCATAACTATATAATTTATATTTGTATTAGAAACAAGTACTGTATTTGTGATATGACATGTTCTACATGGCTTTGGTCTATAAAGGATATATTGAATGTATATAAATTCTATTCTTCAAAATACTGTCCTAGCATTCAGTCACAGGGCCATTTTAAAACCATAAATTGTGTCAGTTGGGATTCAATCCAAGCTTAAGTTCTTTTATAATTCAATCAGATAAGGCCATGAATTATATTAAGATGATTATTTAAGACAGTTATTTCAATACATAAAACATTAGCATTATCCTTTTCAAGCTTGCAAGTTTTCAAAAATGAGGTTAAAGCATGTCACTAATGAGGAGGAGGATAATATGCCCACTCAATATAAAGGTTTAAGAATTCCTCAAACCAACAGATGTCATGATTTCAAGGTCTTCCTGTAGTAATGAACTGTTTTAGAAACAAATTGACAATGTTTAATGGGGAATGATAATGAATTGTGAATTTATTATATTCTCACACTTTGGCATCAGTACTATTCTTTTCTCCTCATGATATGCATTATATTGTCTGAGAAAGTAGAAATTACTGACTAACTAACTGAAGATTAACTTAATTTTGTATTTTTCAGGGATCCTGAACCAGATGGCTGGTAGGGTTTTTAATTGTACTGTAAGTGAATTATATAACATTTATATATGAATTGGAAATAAAAGAATATCATTTATAAATCTGAATATTACTTTGTTAAGACGATTACCAACACAGCACTATATGTGTGTCTCACAAAAAGGAGTTAAATTTAATTGTCTTACCAACAAAGGATTCATTACTAATGAAAACTGTAGCTGCTCTGATGTTTGTCATACTGGTAAGCCCTTTACTGTGTTCTTTCAACTCTTGCCATATAGCAATTTCTGGTTCCTATAAAGCCAAAACCTACCCACACATAGCAAAAACAAGGAGTGGAAATGTAAAGGTATTAGTAATAGTGTAATGATGCCCATGTGAAAATTGTTTTCATACCAGATAATTTTAAAAAAATTATTACATTTTTTTCCAAACTTTCTTTCACTCCATATTTATCATTAGACCCCTGGCAAATGTGATTTTATTAAAAAAAATAGCTCTGCATAACACAAAAGAAAAAATATCACCATATGTATGTGTAAAACTACATCCTAAATAAGACTATTCAGTTCCATGATTTTGATTCTTTCTTTTTGGTTATAAAGGTACAAGGATAAATTTGACCAACTAGAGCCTGCTAGTATTATGGGTACTTACCTTAAATACTTGCCATATTTTAATCACCTTATTGTTTAACATGTAACTGTTAATAGTCTTTATGTATTCAATAACATTCTTAAAATATAGGCCTAACCTGCCACTACTAAAGAACCACACAGCCACTCTGTAAAACACCATCATTTTCACTATCACAGATGACTGCATATTACATAAACAGTTAACTTTTAACCACAGAATTTATTTTCATTCAAAGAGAATGCTATCTCAGATTGCCCACATGATTACTGTTTGACTTTTCTTTTGTCTTGGGTCTAAACATGTAGCACCAATAACAGAACTATGTTTTATTATATGACAACTTGAGTTATATACATAACTCAGTCAGGTAACTAACTATCTTGTTTTAATATTTTATGTTTTTGTATATTGATAATCAGTACTCAACAGCCTACTACATAATAATGGTTGATTGAGACACACTAATCTATATCATTAATACAGAAATTCTATGACATGCTAACTGCTAATAAAAATTGTACAAGTCACTGAAAATATTGACCCTATTAACATCCTGTCAGAGATAATTTACAATAAAGTTTTCATTTGCATTCCACATTATGAGAAGAATGGAATAACTCAGCACAGAAGTGAAAACAAAATTAAGAATGTGTACATGCACCTACCTGGAAACCAACAATCCCATTTCCCCCTTCTGCTCATGTGATGAAAAGATCCAGACAAGTACAAAAAATAACTATATTAAAATATAATTGAGTTAGCAAATTATTTAAAGAGGAAAATGCTTCAAAGTTTTATGTAAATATAGGAAGAGGAAACTGGTACAGATACAAACAACTACACTATATATACACAAAGGCAATTTCATCCAAGTTAACAGGACTGTTCACATAAACAAGCACTAATGGGCTTTTAAAATTTATTTGATGAAAAAGTATAAATCATACAAATATAGAACTTGTGCTACCATACTTCCATGAATCCTTAACCCTGTAAATGTTATGGGTAACAAATTTCTGCTCCGTGGAAAAGTACACTGTGCACCACATTCTGTGGATTATAGATATTTGATGTTTTCTTAGCAGTGTAGATTTCAATAAGGACTCCTTTTGGTTTTGACACTCTGTAGACTCACAGATGATTAGCAATGATTTGGCAGAAATTCCTGTCTCCATCTTAAGGGTAGAAGTGAGGATCAGTTAGCAATTTCATATTAAAATATTGGTAACTGCACAACATTTTACCCAGAATGTCACAAAATCTAAGCAGACATGCGAAATATCAGTGTCATAGATTAAAAATTAATTTCAAAGATAATATTAAATATTAACTTACTATTTCAGAAATACAATTCTAAATTCTGACAATTGGTTAAAACTTTTTCTTTATAGTGAAAGGGTTAACATTATGATCAAAATCTAATCTACATATTACTGTATGATGAAGAAATATCAGGTACGTTCTACAAAATACATTCAAATGCTAATTAATATAAAGAAATGTGTCAATTCAGTGCTGAGATAACCAAGCTCAACCTCTGACACCGACTTTGGCTGAAGCTCGGGCTTCTCCTTCACTGTTAGTTGCTACACATGTATAGATTCCTGTATCTGTGGGCCTTAAATCCACTATCTGAACCCATGATGTCACCATAAAAGGCTCCGGTCCACCCCTCACCTGCACTGCCACATACAGATCATCACCTAAAATGATTACGAAATATACACTGAAAATTAATAGATGCCTTGAGTTCATGTATTTGTTTATCTATCTATTCAGTACCTTCCACCTGTTTTTGCATATGTAATACAATCAGTCACTAATTTACACGTTCCTAAAAGTAGGCATGATTTATCAAAATGCTATTCTGTAAATGTAAAATTATTAAATTAATAATCATAACATCTTTCTTTGTATCTTCATTCTTTAAATAAATAGGAGAACCCATAAGTAGTATTTTGCAGTCAGAGATAAAAACTAAATTTTTAAAGTAATCTGTAAAATTACTTTTATATATATTTACTGGAATGATTTCATGGTGTTAGTCTAGTAACTCCGTCCCACATCCACTGACTCCCTCACAATTTATGGAACAGAATGTTAGTACAGCAACTTACTGGGAAGAACTATGGTATTGTCATCATTTGCTTTGAACTCCCAATGGACCCCAGGAATAGGGTAGCCCTTAACCTCACAATCCAGTGCCAAGCCTTGATGCAGAGAACCACCCACATCTTCAGGGCCTGAAGTGATCCATGGGACTACAAAGAAATAAACACATTTCACTGCTAGTATTTCTGTGGTAATGCTGCCATTTTGTTGTTGTACACCAAAGCTCATTTTTCCTTTGTGTATATTCACTACTTCCTATGATATCTATTTTATATATTAATATAAGAGGCAATTCTTAACACAAAATAATTAGAGTAACTTATCAGATAGGGTTTGTATGTGTTTCAAATTTTCCTTTACTACAGTTTGTGTTTGTTTTGGGAGTGTTTTATTGCAAAATTACAACTACTGTGCATTTTTTCTTACAAAACTTGTTCCAGTACTTTATTTTTATTGTTACTAAAACCTACAATTAACCATGTCCTTACACCAAGCTTGACTTGGCTATATAATTAAGACCAAGCAGCTGCCTAAAACTTGGCACAGTTCTCCCATACGTAAGACATGAATGCTGTGTGTTGAAGGTTAAATATAGCTGTCAGGTAGGTTCAGTGCTTTATGGTACTTTTAATATTCTTGGCTTATTGAACAACCAACCTCTAATGTCACCTTAGAAGCGTGTTTCTCTCATAAAACTCTTGTTTATGGAAACTGAAATCTTTGGAGGGCTGTGTAACATCCACAAGGAATCTGAATCTTTATTTGCACCACAAAACTTGTAATCACTTTCCAACAGACTTAATCACCAAACCTCTGTATTTATTTCTTATTTATCCCATTTAAAATACATATCAAACCCATCATAACCTCCACCAAATAACAAAATCTAAAGAAATAATATATTCTTCTAAAACAGCAAGAATGAGTGTTCAAGCATCTTACCTGAATGGCAAGGCCCCCAGTGTTTCAAGTACAGAGTATTGCCACTTTTTACACTCGCTTCATTCATCTGGCACACGGATTCGTATGTCCTGTTGTCTGAACCACAAGCTGCTTGTGTCTCCTTACAAAAGCACAGTGCTTCTGGTTCATCCTGAGAAAGAATATAATAAATAGATGTGTACTTCTGCTTTGTCCTGTAACTAAAATGACATTTTGCATCGTGGCCAACCACCATGTAAAACCTTCAATGATTAAGCACAGATCTGTTCTTCTTGGCTAATGAAATCAGATGATCTGTTTATTATTATTAGGATACGTCAGAATAATTAAATAGGTATCTATGTAACTAACTGCATGGATAACAGTCCTTCTGAGACTTACTAGTCACTCAATTAGTCAATTTAAAGATTATTACCATGATCACACGACCTCGCAATAGGTCTATATCCTGACCTAGATTATTCCAGTCCACACCCTACTTCTTTAAGTTATATTTTAATACTATCTTTACATGTCTAGCCGTACAATATCATTAAATGTATGATGGTAGAGGCTTCGCAATGAACTGGTCTCCCATGTATAAAATGATTATCCCAGCACTAACTTTGAGGCTTCACAAAAGTGAATACATGAAACAATAAAATTATCCGCTACATGGACAAAAACAGCCAATTACACACACAATATTAATAATGTTATGTCCCATTCCTCATGTTTCATTTGAAATTATTACTGTCGACTGAACAAGAAGACAGACATGAATGGTGAATTGAATAGGACAGGACAGAAATAGATAGTGGAACTATCCTGAAGTTCAACTTGGATAGCTGAGGAAAACCTTCCGGCATTATAGCCAATATCTCAAACCTGGATTATTTGAGAATAAAATAATGATAACATTTAGACCCTGTAAGAAGAAAACAGGATGACAGTAGATGGTAACAACTGCATAATGAGGAGTTTCACCAAATAATTCAGAGTGATCAAATCTAGGACAAGATGAGAAAAACATAAAAGAAAAAGACCACATTGAAGACCTATGCAACAATGGAAGGGTAATATTTAAAGTGAAATTCAGGAACAGGTTCAAGGATGTGGACTATATTTAACTGGCTCAGGACAGGATGCAGTGGCTGGTCCTTGTGAACACATTAATGAACCTTCAAATTCCACAAAAGGCGGGGGATGTCTTGTCCAACTAAACAACTACCAGTTTCTCAAAGAATAAGCTCCATGTAGTTAGATACTTGTGGGAGACTTTCAACGTTTTGGTGATAGAAGGGGGGAGGGGAATTCTTAAAAAGTTCCCACATAGTCTGTGGCTACAAGCAAGAGCAGTCAGCAACGGCAAGTTTCTGCAAAGATAAGCCGACGGTAAGTGAAGGCTGCGAGATGTCCTTGCGAAATGGCAGGAAGTCCACAACACTTGCTCAACTAATTTATTTTAAAGCTGTTCTTGATGTTCTTTTGCTTGGCAAGATTATCGTCTCCAAAAGAAAAACAGAGCAAAACTGTCCACTAGAAGCACATACAAATGTTCACAAGGCCTCGATGCGACAGATGTAACCGAAGTCATGCGATGGTCCTGAGTGGCAGATGATGGATGTGAAAGCATAAAAGTTTGAAAAAGCTTAAAGGCAGACAACACTGAACCACATTCCTCTCAAGACGTTTTTCTGGGGGTATAGTCCAGAGGCCCATTTTCAGTTGCCGAAAATGCCAGTGGTAAGATTATCGCTCTTGTAGGAAGAAATCCCTAGGTCAAAATTTGGGCGGAAGATAAGCTTGTCTGACTGAGGTATGCAGTCTCTAGCTTCAAGACTAGATTTTCGTTCATTTCAAAACAGCAACAAGATTCAGAAAAATAAATGCACCAAAGACAATTTCATTAAGTTGCAGGTTCAAATTGTTCTAAAGCTATTCATGCCACTTATAATCTCTTCTTTGCAATACAAGAGGTCAACATTTAGTCGCGTGCAAGGAAGGCAAAACATGGTCGTCCACTTAAATACACACATATGAAATACAGAAACAAAGAAACTAATAAACGAGTAAGAGTCATGTTTTGAAATACACAAAACAGAAGAACATTGTAGACTTCGATATTGCATTACATGTTAAAGAAAACATGATTCCTGTTTTGAAGTTGTAGTTAAAACATAGGCACGTGAAGTGATAAGTCTAGATAGCACCTTTTTGTCATTAAAAAAAAAAACAATCCTCCGGGCCGGATTTGAACCAGCGACCTATGGATTACTAACATCGAATACCACTACAGTCCACCGCTCTACCAACTGAGCTACCAGAGGCACTGATACACTTTCATTTCTGTCCAGTACGCATTGGAGGTGCACTTACGTAAGTCCAACAAGTTTTACTACCAGTTGCTACGGTGCGTACGAACAGACATGTTTACACCAATAGACTGAACGAAACTGTGTCGAATGATCTTCCTCTGACTGCGATGCCTCACTTCCTTGGTCTAAGTCAGTGTTCAGCAAATTTTTCACCCGCGGCACACTCATTTGTCAAAGGCACACCTCAAAATCGAAACGACACACGGCCAAAAATTTGCATCTTCGACAAATCCTTGGCCTACAAGAATGCAGCCATAAGAAAACAAGCCATATACGCCATTTGAAGATTCGTATGAGATAGTGCATACGTTTTAATAGCCTTCACATGAAATAAAACACTGCAGTAAGCAGTTTGTAAAAACGTGGTGACAGTTTGTAAAATAGTTGTTTTGTTGTACGTACATTAGACCTAGCAATAGGTCACTGCTAAAGCAGATAACAGTGGGTGTAAGGTCAGTAGTTCAAGAATGTCCTTGCGTAAATCCGAATCCATAATTTTCAACGAAACGATTAGTTCAAAAGCAACATGACCGGGTAGAAACTTCAGAGATTCGGTTAAATTACAGAAACTGAGATATTCCTAAGAACTCAAATACTTAATTCAAACCTTTGAAGCACAAAACCTAACTAGGCGATACTCAGAAATTCGCCACCTATTTCAAAGAAAATACGATTCCACAAAATACAGGTTGGATTATGATGTTCACCGAAATAATCTACGTTATTCTGTAAATCATACTAAATCCATAAACAATCTGTTGATAAAATTCAGAGTTCCTTGAATTTTCTCTTCGCCAACGATGGGCTATGTGGACCATCCAGCCTCAGGACTCGGGGTCTCTTTCGAAGCTAACCAATCACCGAGATGCGTAATGCTGGTTTACCTCCTTGCTCCCAACACGCCTTCATGCCGTCATGTCTAGGCTAACATCGGGGCCGAGTGTTTATGACTATTGCCTCATATTCAAGAGGTCCCCGGTTGAGGTCCCGTTCTTCATCAAGCTTACAGTGATAGCAACTGTTAAATACCGACGACATTACCAAAGAATGTTTTCTCATAGTAGGCCTACTACAATAAAGGCACGCGGGCCGCTCAAGAGACACTGACACACTGCGGGTTGGGAACTTCTGTTATGAGGTTCATAGAGGTTTATACTTTATATCACGTGCCTATTTTCTTCACGATAAACTCGTTTAATTCAACTTTAGTATCGTGTACAACAGAGCGAACCCACACTGGTCAAAATTAAAGTCATTTAGACAAATTTCAAGGAACATCTCACAGAAAACAGTCAAACTGGTTTGGATACAAAACGTGAGTCCGGGCAAATAGGAAACGCGTTATTTTATTCAAGCCATGCTGAGTCACATGAACGTACATACAAGCTTAATAGTCCACACATCTGTTACATATGTTGCATTTAGTAATCGTCTTTGCAGGCAATAAATGCCTCACTTAGTAAGATTTGAGGCCTTCGCGGCGATGTGAATAAAGACGATGATCCTTGTTCTGGTAACCACGTTTATCCAATTAATACGATGGATAATACCTGACATCTTTATACTTTTATAATCTATTCTTAATGCGTACAGTGTCAATGGGCGATGTTAATATACCAGGGATCTTTTTATTCCCACCGGAACTTGATAAAAATCGTACGAAAGAATTCGTACTACAAAAGCAAAAGACCATCTGTCACTAAACGAGAAACAAAAATAAAAAAACTGTCATCTGTTTTTAATTGAAAGTATGAACACATGTTGCGTGGCGACACTGTCTAAGAATGACTATAAGTTCAAGTATAACGATGAACTTGGCAGAACAAAATTTGTATAAGTAGATTTGAGGTTTTCACGGCGGTGAGTCTGAAGATGGCTGTCTTCTGGGTTGTTGCGCCAAGTAGTCTGGTAGATGTTTGCCGACGTTTCAGAGGTCCTTGATGTCTTCATTATCAGGGCGATCGACCTGATGACGGACCTCTGAAACGTTAGTAGACTTCTGCCAGACTGCACGGTGCAACAACCCAGAAGACAGCCATCTTCAAAATTTGTATACCGTAACACATTGATGTCAAGAGTTAAGGCAGCTTTTACGGGCTTTACAGCATATAGTTATAAAATGAATACATAATGGAGAGGTGATGCCCCTCTTACTATAGGTTTAACCTAAGATATCACTTAATGTGCGTGTTTCTTTGTTGCTGACAATGGTTCATATATTTTGTTTTTTGTTCACTGGTCATCTTGTCTTAAACTATACAGCAGAAATATCAACACACTTAATTATTACTAACAGGTGTAAACACAAGGGAAAATGTGAAATTCTTATTGGAAATCCTGCAGAAAAGAGAGAACTTTGAAGACCTAGACATAGATGTGAGAATATTAGAATAGATTTTGAGGTAAGAGGGTGGGAGAGTGTGACAATAACACACGAAAAACCACGATATGTTACCCTAAAATATTAACATGCCGCTATTTAATCAATGAGATTGGTTGATTTAATTTTTGCGTAAATTGTGAACTTCAGCAGCAAATTTTCATCAAACGCCTTCAAATTCCAGTTCAAAGATCCGGGGCGGAGACAAGGCTTGACCGCTAACTAGAATTTGCAAATCGCGTACCACCGGTTGACAGACACTTGACGTAACTCACCCTGGAGGTGAGATCAGGTCTGAGCAGGCAGTGCAGGTTGGCGCCACACAGTCTGTACTTCCTGTTCTCGGGGGGCAAAACGGCCAACAGAGACGCGTTGAAGCATTTGTCCCCCTCAGCCAAACCGCACACCCCCTGCGGGCAGCAGTCGCAGATGTCGGGCACTAACCCCTGCGGGCAGTCTTCTCCTGGCTTAGGGCAAAGCTCCTCAATGCACTTCGGGCAATCTCTGCTCAGGAACTCCCCACCTCTGTAACAAAAGACGAGCACTGATGCTGTGCTGCTGGGAGATCATGAAGATTAAAACACCACAAATACCAAAGACCATCACTGGACATAATATTGAGCCAGGTCTGTCCGCCTGCCGTCCTCACAAAGCAGTTTCAAAATCAATCTTAATGTTATCATCGCACTTCCTTCTTTGTCTTCCGAGTTGTCGTCCTCGAAAAGATTTGCCCATCAAGACTGTGCATTCTATTAATTTCTTACATGAATGTAGATTAACTCCGGCTACTCTGATATTTTCACTCTGCACCAGTAGATTTACACTGATTGAATGAGGAGTAAAACCACAAACTACGTATTGTTTTCCAGTCTTGTTAATTTCAAGCCAGTGAGACAGAGGACAGAGTACAGAGTACGAAACAAAATGATAATATTAGTGACATGAATGTGGGACGTCAGATTATTGACCTCAGCGTGAGAAGGCGCAACATACTAGAGTGTGGCTTATTTAACGACGCTGTCAGTATCTCAGTCTCTGCAGCGTCGAACGACAGGATAATTAACGAACTGGAAAAGATATGATGAAGAAAACGGTTCAAGCCTATTTTAAGGTTCTTTCCTAGCATTTGCATGCAGGGACTGAGAAAAACTATGACACATCTCTCAGGATATCCGGCCTAGGGCTGACAGCTGAACCCAGGATATTCCGAATATGATGCATGAATGCTAACCACTTCTCCGCAACGCACATACTGTGCTAAACAGGTTAGGAATCAAATCGTTTAAGAACATAAATAAACATTGAAAACACTGGTAACTAACTCCATAAATAGGCCTTGTTGATAAGTTGATTGATAGTCGGTCAGATGCTCAATGTATTTCCCGTCTGACGGTTCATTGCTTTGTTTACAAGAAACTGTGCACTGTACCCTTTCCTGAGTCAGTTTGATCCAGTCCACGTCTTTATATATTTCTTTAACATTAATGTATAGTATCGTCCCATCTACGTCTAGGTCTCCCCCCCTCTGCCAATCTTCTTACCAGTGTTGAGTGAAGGGAAGAACATGTGAATGGGAGCTTTCTTAGCTTATTTATACGTCTCGTAGGATCCCTGGACGAGTGATCAGCCCATCTAAAGTCCTCTACATACACAGGACAGCACAACACAGAGAGATTAAGACGAACATAAATGCCTTGTGTGGGATTCAAACCCATGATCCCAGTGTCTGAGCAATCGAGGCCCACTCCTCAGACAGCGCGACCACTGTGACCAACATATTTTTTACATAATCAACGGGTATTTCCAGTGACATACAGAATAACAGAATAAATAATTCGTTCACGACCCGCCACCTCTATCCTCATCTAGATAAAATCAGCCCACAACCTTACATTCCGTGTCTTTAAAATTCATTTTATATAGTCCTCCCACCTACTACTAGGTCTTCCGTGTTGTGAGACTTTCCATCTAAAATCCTGTAATCATTTCTCATCTATCCTGTGCGTGCTACATGTCCAAGTAATTATTTAAAGATTGTAAACTGCGTGCTACTGCCCGAGTATAATTTAAATGTAAAGCTATTTATTAACCCTTTAAAGCCGGAGTTAATCTATATAACACAAAAATTCACTCCGTACCGCAAAGAAAACAACACTTCACCACGAAAAAGACAAATTCGTTTAAGCTGTTTAAAAAAAAC
The DNA here is from genome assembly GCF_977971745.1 of Zootermopsis nevadensis. Lineage (NCBI taxonomy): Eukaryota > Metazoa > Arthropoda > Insecta > Blattodea > Termopsidae > Zootermopsis > Zootermopsis nevadensis. The sequence goes on along the minus strand of NW_028259140.1, from coordinate 7,689,269 downwards.
AATCTCTGTTTAGATCAATACGAATACAAAATGCAGACTTGTTGACTTTAAAAACAGTTTGGGGATACAAGGGCTTTAAAGGGTTAACCCAATAGTTTCGGTGTTGAGGTTTTACCTGTCGATCCTAATCGACGAGGTGCAGGAAACAAGAGTTGTTAAAAGAAGCACAGCTACCGTCCCATCCATAACGCAGCTTTGTCTCCAGTGAACTGATTGCGCTTCTAGCTGACGCGTTAATATAGTCATGACCCGGTACAGATGAGCAAAGCAGATTCTCTTCTAACACAGATGGAGCAGTGATCGAGGGGCGCTCCGCTTCAGACCAATCCAAGAGAAATAACAACTCTTTGAACACGGAACAAATTAGCTCATTGTAATGCATCTGACGTGTATTCTGGGCGTACACCGTTCGGGACACGAGCAACGACCGATAATGGTTATCATTTTCCTCACTCACTCCACAAAAATCCGGGACAGAATCTGGAATAAATCACGGATATATTTGCGATCATTTTAAGCGCTAATAAAACTCTGTAGCTGATACAATATCGTTATATATCCTACGAAATAATCAATGTGCCTGGAGAGATTTATTAAAAACAAGCAAAACATCAGACAGGCTAGCCGGTAACACGGCCGATATTCGGGCAGGATACTTCCCAAATACATATCTAGGCATTCTTTTCAGATTTGGTTGGCTGTAAATTACTGATGTTATGCTTAGCTCACTGCGATGAAAGTAACCGATACCAGGACCTTTCAGATTTTAATAGAATGTTACCTATTTGAGCCTTTGTATGGTTAGAATCGTCATTTCCAGCAGGGGCTTGCGTTAGATACAGAAAGCAACAAATAGTAAATATTATTTCTAGTGCTTTGGAAAGAAATGGTGAGAATTACGACCGAAATTAAAAAATGAAGAAACAATATATAATATTCTGAAGGATACCATGATAAGGTGCTAAGATGCCGGTCACAGTACTCCTGCATATGATAGAATGATGTTCTCTGATACAGAACGAAATGTGTATGAAAAAATAAAGTGCTTCAAGTAAACAGAGTGTTCTGTAGATTTTTCGTAAATGATACTTTCCTGAAGATGGCTACCTTCTGGGTTGTTGCGCTATGTAGTCTGGTAGAAGTTCACCGACGTTTCAGAGGTCCTCGATGCCCCCATCATCAGGGCAATCATCACCCTGATGATGCGTCCATGTTATTAACACCACCTGTAAGAAATTTAAACGTAGGATGTTGGTATAGTCCCTAATCGCGTAAAAATCGGCCATTTGGTTTAAACTGTAAACGGGGGTTGGGTGCGAATTTGCAAAGTACAAAATATGTTTAAAGATAACAGTTTCGAAATGTTTGATATAAAATGTGAAAGAATTGGAGTATCAAACGTCGTATCCGTCGCATTTTGTCACGTTAAAAGCCAAGGCGACGGAGAAATTGGCAGAGACCAATAACATTTATTTTTACTCGATGCTTAGTTAAAGCTCTAGGGCCAGGTCCACTTTACCTTATCCTGTCGAATAACAGAAAAAGCTATTTGGTCAATAAAAGTGCTGGGTTATTAATATTAACCACAACCTTCTTGAAATATATTTACAATAAAATCATCTTCACTGTACGAAGCAAAAATATAAATATTTAGGATTTCAGGTTTTCACGGCGGTGAGTCTGAAGATGGTTGTCTTCTGGGTCGTTGCGCCTTGTAGTCTGGTAGAAGTTTACCGACGTTTCAGAGATCCGTGCTGCCTCCATCATCAGGGAGATGAGTAAGACCTTATGCGCCTATTGTAGCCTATTTTGGAATTACAGCTGATTTTCAAAGTGCAAGTTGCGAGTGTTTTAAGATGACTGGTAGCAGAAACGGACTAATCAGATCCCAAACCGGACATCTGGACACGGCCACAGAGCCCTGGCCTCTATCCCTGACCTTGCAGATGGAAGACAAGATTATATAAACACACAGAACATTCTTTAATTTCATTTCATTTTGTCGGTAAACATATCGCATACTGGAATCTCAACCAACGAGCCAACAGTACCACTCTTTACTTTGGTAACAGTAGCATTACTTGTTTTTGTTCAAGCTCTATGGGTTCGAATCCTGATTCAGACTTCCTGTTCGCCGGATTAAGAGTTAATTCAGGGTAAGCTATGCCTTGAGTTCATGCTCCCAGCTGGTAGATACAAATACTTCAAAGCACTGACAACGTTGTACTTGGTAAGAATGTACACAGGATATGGTGAGGTTAGAACTCCTTTCAGCCTGCACTTCGTTACAAAATTCTGGTTTGTTTAATGTGAAAATACAAATCAAAAAGTGCGGGGTTATCGCAACACCTGTAGCAATGAGCCTCAGTGCCTTGCTTTGCTCCTCTGATATATGAATTATGTTAAGCACACGTGTCTCAAAGTAGAAAATAGCACTTACTACATTTTTGCCATTTCTCCGTGCATCACAAATCTCTGCGAGATGAAATAACCTCAGGTGAAGAAATCTTAGAGTGAAAAGAAATATATCTTCTTCCTTCTATCGTGTGTCTGATGCGTGCTGTTAGCAGTTTCATAGTGGATTTACAAATGGCAGGCAAGAAATTGCACAATCTGACGGCAGGGATCGCCACAGTAGTGATGAGCGCAAAATTTAAAACAACTTTTAACCCTATTGTAACTAAACAGTCCCTCCTTTCGCCTAAAGAGAGGTAGGCTAGTAATAAGAGCAAAGAGAAAATTATATAATTAAGAGGTCCGTAATTTGTTTTAGGATGCAAGACGTAGTAGGCCTGTAATACGTAGGAAACAAGGAATAAATGTAAACAGTTTGGTTGAAAACCTGAATGGAAGAAACCACCAGACATTTGGTCAATGTCAAAATACGACGCACATCGAAAGTTGATCATGGCAAAGGGCCAAGCTGTAAACGAAACATTGTATGTTTCGCGACTTGACATAAAACTGTACATTACACATTTGCAACACTATTTTCGGTGATCTTGTCCAATCCTCCCCCCCCCCCCCCATATAAACACGGACTGCGTAGTTGAAATCACGTGCAAATCATACATACATTTCTTCTTTTGCCATGCGTATATGGATCCATGTTGCACTGCAAATGAGACACACTGTACCGCTGTTGAACATCAGTAAGCCAGAAACATTAATCAACATCCTCTGGTAGCTCAGTTGGTAGAGCGGTGGACTGTAGTTGGTAACAGAGTGTCAGTAATCCATAGGTCGCTGGTTCAAATCCGGCCCAGAGGAACATTTTGTTGAAAAACTTTATTTGAGTAATATATCAACATAAAACGACGCTTAATGTTTTACATTTGCCTTCATCTGTTTATTTGAAACTGAAAAAAAAATTGACAGGTAGTTCGTTCTGCTCCTGTCATCAAGAGATTCACACAACTTAGTCAGTTTGTCCAGTGGAAAAACTAGTTTCAATCCCCGAGTCCAATGAACCCAACTAACTATTTTGTATGACGAAAGAAGGATCACCTTCCAGAAAGCAGAATGTTTTCTTTTCAAATTTTTTATATGTTAAATGAATAGATGAGAAAATCTTTGGTTTGTGACGTTGCACCAACCAAACTCCTGTCCAGCATCACGCCAAAGTCCTCCAAAATCGTTTTAGTTTTTCGTTAGAAGATTCTGTATCCAGACCGCAACATTTAAAGGTCAAAAGATCTCGGAATTTCCTGTTTTTATTAGGCTGGTTAGTAAAGGAATGCCACATACTAGACACATATGGTATTATCACCGCCTCGGTGCAATCAGCAGTTTCGTAGAAATTCTATTCCATGAATTGTAATCTCTTATAGAGATGCCGTCTTTTTAGTAACTGCTCGTAAACCACACAAAGCAGGCCATCATTACGGGATACCAAGATTTAGGTTCTTGATAGTAGATTAGGGGTAATCCAAATTCTTAAACGAATTCCAGACTTACGTATATTTTTAATTCATCCGGTTCAGCTATGAATTAAAAGTAGTTTTGGTTCTATTCAGATATTAATCAATAGGAGGATTAACTCCGTACGTAAATGAAGTTATTGTCCATGGAGATAAAAGAACAGCCTATTTGGCTGTGACGTTTCAAATAGGCTTGTGTACGCAAATGATGCTCCAGAAATGTAAATACCTTACAGTTTCTACAACAAAAATAATCAGCTCAAATAAGTCACCGTCTTCAAGTTACAATGAAGCTACCTCCAAAGTAGTGCGAGTTTTAGAGACAGACAAAAAGATCCCAACGTCGCAAAATTTATATTAAAATTAAAATGAGAGAAACATAGATTAATTTTATTACTTGCGTCCTCTTGCAAGGCTGTAGAGCCCCCCCCCCCCCCCCCCCCCCCCCCACCGTACTAGTATTCACCAACTATTTACAGTTTCTGCGGCAGTATCCGGTTTTAATTCCAGCCCATTATAACATTTTAATCGACCATTTATGGTAATCTCCCTTCGAACCGTAGCAAAACGGCAGAAAGATGTTCGTAGTATAGGCTATACACGTTATGATACACACCAGGAACATCACAGTAAACTGAATCAACACTCTGCTGCAAGATCACCTTGAAAATGCAGTTAAAGTCAGATAATCTGCCAAAATGGACTGCTAAAATAAACACTCTTAGCCAAACATCCTTACGCTTATAAAGTTTGTATTTCTAGCGGAAACTATAAAAAAGAGGAACACATGAATGGCTGTGCACATGGTACAATTTATTTATACGTGTTCTGCAAATAGACACAAACACTGTCAAAGTAAAGTAAAAAAGTTTACTAAGAGCGCCCCTGAACTGTTAACAGAACATCCGAAACGCAAATGAAGCATTACGCAGTTTGATTACACGAAAGTCCATGAACCAGCGAGATTAAAAAAAACTTCCCCAAGTTTCTCTGACTGGCGAACATTTTGGAATTAGTTCGCAAAACTGAGGTCATTACATTTGGTAAGTAATTTACTTATATTAAAACTCGTATGTTTCTTCCAGTGGTAACTACATGTACCACGTGCAAATATCGGCAATTTTGCCCACAACGGGTATGTATGGATTTCTCAGAATAAACAGTGATTATTTCCGTAAGGAGCATTAACAAATTTATCTCTATAATGGCAACGGGTACTATCTTTCTCTCATCATTATTCAATATTATTTAAAACCGCTTCCACTTTAAAGTGGCAACTCCAATAGATTAGTGAGCTATTGAACCCTGAACAGTGAAAAAAAGGTCTTCAGTCAACTGCTTTAAGAAAATTACTTTAACAATGGAAAACATACAAATAACAGAGATGTATTCATTTGTAAAAAAATACATCCGCCCGTGACAGTGTTTTACCACTGCCGTGACCAGGATTCGAACCTGGGTTATTGCGGCCACAACGCAATGTCCTAACCACTAGACGATCACGGCTATTGCGGATGATATTAGTGCCAACACATGAAAGGTATACTACATCTTCAATCAATATAAGTGTATATTCTTAAAATTTTGTTTATCGTGTAGTGTATTCATTCATTAATAAGAAATGTGTATTACTATATCCTGTCTTATTACATATTTTTTAAAGAATTACTGTTGCCACATTAGTATTAAACAGTGCATTTATTACATAAGTGGCTCTCAATCAGCGTGGCATATGTAACATTCCAACAGTATGGAATGATTGGTGCATTGGGCCAAAATATGCGACGCAAACATATTTTTGCTTACCTGCAACAAAAATGATGAATACACAATAAGAAAAGGACTTGATTTCATTCTCCATTGCCATTTCATCCCAATAGGCGCTGCTGTGGTGGATTTACGAACTTAAAAATATTGCACAACAAATGAAGGAAGAAATGGCGTTTGCGATTATGATTTGTGAGGAATTTGGTATTCAGTACTAGATTTAGGGAGAAAATGTCTGGTATGCAGAGTGAGAGTCAAAGCGAGAAAGAACCAGAATTTGATTGGTTACAACTTCGTACTGAAATCGATAGTCAACATTCTGATGTGTCAGCCCAAGATAAGTTGCTACGGAAAGTGAAAGAAAACCCACTCGTTCCTATAGGTATTTATACAACATAACCTAACTTGTAGCTAGCTACTATTGTTATGCTTGGATATTAATCAATGAGCTATCAAGGTTCATTTTAATTTAAGATTTACATATATTAATGATTAATTGAAAGTAATGTCATATAATTTTAGGTTGTTTGGCAACATTTGGTGCTCTGTCTTATGGCTTGTGGAGCTTCAGAAAGGGGAGACATCAGATGTCACAATACATGATGAGATTACGAATAGCTGCTCAGGGTTTTACAATTGTGGCAATGATGGTAGGAATTGCTGCTAGTGCGACACGCAGCAAGGAATGATGGGATTGTGTTGTTGCAAACTGTAAGTGATGTCTTACATCAATATGTATATTCTTATATAGTGCACTGAAAATGTATGTAACATAAACATATTGCATCTCACGCATATACCATTTGTACCTCACTGATTTATATCCTTAAGCTTGGTTACTTCATTTCATAGAACAATTTCACGTACGCCACAGTTTTTATCCATCCTGTATGTTGTGTCACTGTTTCACATACATGACCACCAATATTCATTTTCATAGCTTGTGCAACTGTATTTATTGAATCATTTTTGTTCTACTAGAACATTTTACATTACTGTGTGGTGATGGAACCACATATTTCAACACTGCTGAAACTGCAGTCCATATCTAAGACTTATCCTCAAAAACTATAGTCCACTTCATGCTTTAATTTCAAATTTTCATAAAATCCATCCCAACTCCTCATCTACCAAAATTCTGTAAGGACTCTTTGTGCCCCTTTCATATTATGTCTATCACACTGCAAACTCTCTGATATGTATACTCTTAACTGCAATGGGGATGTTGTGTTTTTATTATTGGTAAATTACATCACAAATCAACAGTTTAATTATAGTAAGATATGAGGTTTTCACAGCGGTGAGTATGAAGATTTCTGGGTTGTTGCGCCGTGTAGTATGGTAGATGTTAACCAACATTTCAGAGGTCATACTGCCTCCGTCAGACAGAAATCTTCAGTTTAATTATAGGGTGAATAGCAGGATACATATTTCTTCATCATAACACACAAGATTCTGCAAGAACTTATGGCATCTGTAAGATAAGGGGTGGAGTAGGAGGATGGAAAAGTTTATAAATATTTGACTTCAATAAAGAACTCAATGAAAGAAAGAAAAATCTTTTTACTCTTATTCAAAATGTACACATGTGACCACAGCACAAGTAATATTTTCAAAATTACCTGTAGAACAAAACTGCAGTCATAGATGCAAATAATGAAAAGTTCCATTAAATCATACTGAACACCAGTGACTGCTTTTGAAGTGCAATGGCTAATATTAATGACAGGATATTTCTACCAACATTCTACAAATTTATACTTATAATTAAATAGAAATTATCTTAGTTTACTACATTGCATTATCTCTGCATTGCATACATTTAAATACTTCTTTCAACACATTTATATAAAAAGACATTTAGTTTACTTTCCTATAAAATAAATGAAAAATATGATTTAAGTCACATATCTTTATTTAGATGTCTTTTTAACAATATTTTTATGACTGTCATCATTGCCTTGCTTGTCACATTCACGTCAAAGAATTTCCTACGATTAACATCCACACAAGGCAGAAGGTGAAGTTCAGTTCCACATCCAAATACAAACTGTGTTGACAGAATACTTGGAACGCTGATATAAAACTACTGTACCTTAGAAATTATAAATTTAAATTAGGGATAAATGAACCGTTAAACACATCAGCTCAGTGCAGTAATACAAACAGCAACACATCTACTCCAAGTAAGATTAAATGACGCAGGTACAATCTTCAATCCTGGCAGTTCCGTGAAAATGGCCAGTGTGTTCGAACAGTTCCTCCACCCAACCTTCCTTTGTTGCTGCCACCTGAGCTATGGGAACGTTCTCGAAATGTGGGCGAAGAAGAAGATGAGGCACATGAACTCAGACTTGTTGATGGAGTCATTCCAAAAATTTCCTGCACCGTTGGTCGATGATATTCACTGGATACAGATTCTGTAAATAGAAATATTCAGATTCTTAACAGAAGTGAAAGTTGATTTTTATTACCTATTGCAACATGGAGTAATAAGTGTATTTGTTGGATCCTCTGTATTGTACGCTGCAGAATGAAATTATTGGCTACTTACACAGTTGTAGTTATTTCATATTTTGGTGCAGTTTTGAATAAAAGAAATGATTTTAAGATGGAAAGGTGTATTCAACAGAGTACACATAAGTTCTAAAGAGAGTTACAGGAACAAACACATCATCAGACATAAAGCTATTATGGCAACCAGAAATTTCAGTCCCTACTGCAACGGAAACTCGTCATTTACAAAGACCTTTAGTAGAACAGGTAATTAAAGAGATGAATTTGTTAATACTTTTGGAACATACCTCTTATACTCTCCTACTTTGCTACAGGATGCAACAGACACATTGACATTATGGCAGTCAGAAAACTCAGTCTGTACCACAACACATGACCATTACGTATGATCTGAAACTTTCATGGCGACTGAGTATAATGAATTATTCTCGGGCTACTACCTTACACCGCTGGTATTCCGAGAATTCATTACACATCACCATTACCAAGATAAATGTGTTAATACTGTTGGGATTTAAACTTCATATACTTCTAGCCACTGACAGGTGACAGTATGAACAGTTCATATGGCCCTGTTTCAAGCCAGATGAATCCAACTGTCACTAATACTGGAAAATGAACAATTTTTTTCTGATGGTCTGTATGGAACACAATGTTAAAACAAATTTCTGAGTGATATTTCAGGTTCTTGTGGTGGTGAGTATGAAGATGGCTGTCTTCTGGGTTGTTGTCAGGAAGATGATTTTTGAGGCAGCAAGCACCTCTTAAATGCCAGTAAACTTTTACTAGACTAGACTACACAACAGCCCAAAGACAGCCATCTTCAAGATCTATGATCTTTTACTGAAAATACTTTACCCATCTGAATTTACTTAACATACTGGAAATCTCTGATGTTCATTAGCTCTGTCAACAAAAAATTAATCTGAACAATTTATCATACCTATAAGAGGTGTCTCATCATACAGTGAACCTCCTCGCAGTTGTCGAGTGAAGGAATGCCTTGCAGAACCAGGTGACTGAATTTCCATAATTTTTTCTGCTGCATGCTTCCACCTGTATATGATGTAATCAATAATCACAAATAACACACTGTTTACAGTAAAACCTTACAAGCAGCAAAATTCAAAGCACAACAATTCTCAGCATTTGGAGATTTTTCTACAGACATTAAGCCCTATACCAGAGGTTCTGTCACAGAAATCCAAAATGAATCTATTATGTCTTTATAGAAGCTAAGATTTTCACCTTCTTTCTGGATGATACAAAAATTGAATTTTTCCAGGCACTAGATTTCTTTGCATCACTATAAATCTGTTAACACTTAATTTATGAATACCACAAGCTTCAGTCTTGACACTTTGAGAAATTAAGTTTGCCATTTTCATCTTTTAGATGCATACTTTATGAAGAAACTTGAGACTTCTTAGCTGGACAATACACCCCATGCAATGTGCAAGAATTTCTAGAAGATCACTGCCCAGATCATTGAGATGGTCACCTGATATAATGCCAAGTGACCCTGAAAGCTGTAAAGCCACTTTACACTCATCTTATAGTGTTGTACAGTAATAATGTAATGTACAATTTAGTTATGATGCAGAACGGAAGAACCTAGGGGTTAGTGACACAATGCAGGAAGGGAAATATGGTAATTAGATCACATATCAGATGTCACATAGAAATGAACAGCTGACTTACCTCACATGATCCTTAGCATGCTGAACAAGACACCTTAGCCACTTCTGCTGATCATCCACTGTCTTTGTTCGGATCACTGAAATTTCATCCTTACCCTCGCAGAAGTTTGATATTGTAATTTCCTTGGTTACTGATTTACTAGGCTGTATCACAGTTTCCTGTAATTGCAAGTAAACAATAATTTAATGTTTAGGATTATCATTATTAATATAGTGCAGCTATGCTGGCGGTAGCATAGCTACTGGTAGGGCCTCCCTAGCCAGATTGGTCGAGGGGGAGAGGTCAGACTAAGACAGGTACCCTGGTCCTCCAGGTTGGGGGTTGGTCGCAAGGCTAACAACCTTGCACCGTAAAAAGGAAGATGTTTCGAAATCTCAATCAAAGCCTCGGACAGACAGACCCAACAGAGGACCGAATGGAAGAGGAGAATTGAGGAGGCAATGGACCGAATACGGACCGGAGAGCCATAGAAGAAGAAGAATATAGTGCAGACATAGTAATGTAGTATTATGAAGTCTCATTTAATGTCATAAAACATTCAAGTTGCCTATGCATCATGCTACGAAGACAGTCTGAAATAACTAGCAGCACATATAAGTAGGATTACCAAAGTGATAGGTAAGTACTAACCCTGTCCACTACAATAGACCTAACAGGGTCTTGGCCTTGCTCCCATTGTTCCCGTTTGACCCACAAGTCAAGTCGAAAGGCCTGCAACTGGCCCCACATGGAAACCCACTGCCTGGCTGCATCACTGTCTAGCAACATCAGATCTCCTGAGCAGCTCTCCTGTGATACACAGTCAGGTTGAGCAGCTAAGCGGCAGCAGAAGTGGCCAAATAAAGGTAGCTGGTGACTGCGGTTTTCTAAAATCATAATCAAGCACATAAAAAATTATGCTCTATAAAGGAACACACTCATTCCACCAACAGAATTGCAGTGCATCCACCTGATATAGCTGATAGTCTTGACTCACCTAAGTTTTCCACCTGCATGTCATGTGTATGAATGCTGTCATGAACGTCGTCCAGCGACAATCGAGCTGTAGCCATCAGCTCGAAGTGTGGACCTCTACAAACAAAGGAAAAATACTATGAACTGAGTGTTTATTAGACATTTCCGATACAAGAACACTTATGATACACGCAAATTAAGAGCACGCTAACCACTAGTGTTCTGAGGGCAAAACAAGCAGACCTACAGCTAGCATAATATTCATCACACTCACATCTTGCCGGTGTTGAGTTCATCACGAAGGGAAGCGGCAAGTTTTTTTCCGACAGTTCGACTAATGGAACTGTGGATTGTCTTCTTGATCTTGCGGGGTGTGCTGGCAATGCTCATGTCATCCTGCAGAATATGACTGTACACCTCCAACCGGAACTCGAAGTCAGAAGGAATCTGATTGCTGCAAAGCACAATACAGGGGTAATGTGGAACAGATACATCTACCAGTAATCTCATGCACTGGATCAGCACTTCGAAGATATCACTTTTAGATAAGAAACAAAGACTTTATGTTCATAATAGCCTTCGTAGCAAAGTGTGTAATATTTGCAGAAAATGATGATGGACTTCCAGAAGTTCTATGGAGAAAAATACATGTAACAGGAAATTTCAGATTTCCTTATGAATGTCGTCTAAAAACAAATTTCCTACTACGATTATATAGATCATTAACTCTTTTCCCCAGTAAGAAACTCATTTCTTTCTAGACTCTTTGGTAGGCTTTAAAAAGGTACTGCATTTTAAATGTACACTGCTTCAATTCTTGTGTATAATAGAAAATCTACCATGTTTTGTTTCGGGTCTTAGTGTATAATTTTAAAGGCCAGAAAGGTTCTATATACAGTAATATTTTCAGCAAATAAAAAAAGGGGGAAGGAGAAATGGCTATGGTCTATTCTAAGGTACAATCCGAGCAGTCACATGGAGAGACTTGGTAAAACCACAGTGCGTAGGATAAATGACAAACTAATGCTGATTTTGAATTGCTGATACTCAAGACAAACAAAAGCAAGTGGCATGAATACTTACAAGATGAGTACATCAGGAAAAGTGAGGTCAGTAAGGGAGCGATCAACGGGGCAGAGTAGTGTTGTGTCGTATATCTCGGTTCCAATGCGTGCAAGGCAGAATACTGCAAAGCGACGGTAGTCACCCTTGTTCTTGAAATGGTCCGTGTCCCTCCAGATGAGTGGCATCCTTAAGTCAGACAATGACACACGAGCCATACAGGGCTGACAACCATACCTGGAAAAACAGTTACAGCCATCAGCACCTAGTACTCATGGTAGGTAACATGACTGCCAGGACACACAAAACCAAATACAAGAAATATTGTAAATTCCTGTGAAATTTATCGGGTTCTCATGGCAGCAAGTATGAAGATGGCCATCTTCTGGGATGATTTGCTGTGTAGTCTGGTAGAAGTTTCCCAATGTTTCAGAGGTGCTTACTGATTCCATCATCAGGACAAACAGGTGACCCATAATTCTGATGATGCAGGCAGTAAGAAGAATTTCATGGGACAAGGCAATTTATTTAACATATTGAATTTTTTTCATAAATTAAAGACAGCTATTTTATTTAAAGTAAGAAACAGGATGAGATAACAAATGCATACGGAATTTTGGCCACAAAACCTGAAGGAAAGTCACTTGGAAAACCTAGGTGTCTGTGGGAGGGCACTTTCTTCTCTGCGGATATGAAAGCATGAAGTGCACGCCTTAATTTCACACTGATACAGACAGGAAATGTGCAGGGCAGAAACCATTCGAACGTCAGTTATCAGCAATATCATGTTCTCAGACAGTAAACGTGACCGTGTCATCAGAGAGATCCTGGCGCAGTGTCAGGATTCTTGACCGATCGTCAGAATGATGGTGGCATCCTGTATCATGTTTCGCGGTGGTTTCCTAGGCCGTGTAAATGTTCTTAAAATCCGTTCAGCAGCTTTTGAATTTGTTACATGGGACAAACAGACAGTGAAGCCAAAAGCGCATTTCCGCAAAGTTCAGTTGGGAGTCCTCTAGCAGCACATCGCGAAGATGTTATTTTCATACAGTGACTCAACAACACACGCAGCTTAACTATGCTATACACCAGAAAGCGCTCACTACCTGGCAGACTAAGCTGCTTGCTTGTGTATACCACATTCTTTTACACTTCCAGTATGTCAACAGCAAGAGATTGTGAGGTGACAGTGTGCGTCTTTTTAGGGTGTGTGCCGTTCTACCTTAATAGAGAAGGTCACTATCACTCAGCTAGTCAAGATATTACTAGTCTTTTATGCAACACTACGGTTTATTACCGTCCAAACGACAGCAGACTATTCTGAGCCAGATGAATCCAGTACATACCCTCAGACACTTTTTCTACCAGATCAATCCAAATATTGTCCTCGCTTCTGCGCCGAAGTTTTAAGTGGTCTTTTCCTATAGTCTTTCTGATCAACATATTTATAATGCACATTTCTCATCTCACCATAATTAACTATTTCCTCAACACAGCATAAAACGCCTCTCACTGCAGAATAATTTTTGCCACAATCTCCCTGCTAAGACATCATCGGCGCCAGAATAGCTCAGTCAGTACAGTGGTCAGACCAAGGGTTGGAAGACAAGGGTTCAGTTCCAGCAGGAGTCGATCCAACGGCTACCGGGCGTCTTTCCTGGCACCCGCCTCAATCCATTGCCGAGGTTAAGAATGCATGGCGTTATACGTCTCTGTGTGGGGTGGTTCTTAGGTAAGTAAAAGAGACAAGTTTACTTCTGATGACTGTCTTCTGGGTTGTAGCGCCGTGTAGGTCCTTGCTGCCTCCATTATCAGGATGATGAAACGGTAAACTTCTACCAGACTACACGCCGTGAGAACCTAAAATCCTACTAAGTTTACCTCTGTTTAGATGTGATGTTAATGTGTACTGCGAGGAACTACAGACTGGCAGTTTATTTAAATGGACTAAGCAAGGACACTGACGAACCGAAACAAACCTAAAATTCCAATATTACAGAGGTTTCTTAAATTTCTATTTCGACATGCGTCAGGCCTCCTGGGACAAAGGATCAAAACATAGCAACGCCTGTACTTTTGGAAAATAAATAGAGACAACAGACAAAACACATGTTCTTCGAGCACGATTCGAATCAACAACCCCAGAGCTCAGTGCGCAAGACCGCGCAGCTATCGAGATCGGCACGTATTTGTTATAATCAAAGCAATTAATGGTTTTATCCGCAACTCTGAAAATACCAAAGACGTGTTTATTAACTGCAGGTCTGAGTTCAAGGATGAACACGGAGAACTTAGCAAACTAGCACTGCGCACACGCACAGACATCCAGACTGCGTCGTCTGACGAAGACGAAAATATGTCCATAATCAAAGGCAGCCGTGAAGACGGGTCGTGCATAAAATTAGCGACTTGGCACGAGGGGTGGGCTATTTTTGGCGCCACCCACGAGCACCAAGAAGGAAAGTAGGCGGCACAACCTCACAGTGGAGGTGCAAATGCCCGTTCAACGACGTATATTTTCCGTCCCTTGCACCAACAAATATTATATTATTTATTCCGTCTGAATTCAACGGGTTTGATATCTCGCTTAATCAGCACAAATATCGATAACAGAAACCTGCAGGTTCTCGGCGGTGTATTCTTGGATTCAGTTGTACTTCGGCAACCGTACCCTTTGACGCAGAAGGCTAGTCTTAATGTTATTTAAATATCCAGTCCTTACCTCAAATAAAACAAAACTCATAACCATTACAAAGATTAAATGGTTAATGCTATTTAAGGAAATAATCGATGTTTATTGTTAAAATCATATTAAACCGATTAATACCTAACGCATAATTGTTTATTTTTTAAACCAAGCGACACATCAAGTTACCACAAGGCTTTAAATGGATGAACTAGCGATTCTCACGAGAAATTGCATCTGAGCTGTTTGATTATCGTGTTCGGGTGTAAGTCTGAATACATGAATCTATAACATGCGTTGAGTCAAAATCACTGCGGTCAAAAAATTTAGAAGTCTAAACAGCGCAGAATGCTTCTACAAATCGTATACAAACCTTGAAGCAGCCTAGATTCTAGCAGCAGTGTTCAATATGCAACCCGCGTTGCATGACATCACGTCGGTGGACCAAGACGTGACATCCGCAGGGAACAACACCGCCTATTTCTTACGTCAGTTCATTCTACGAAATCATTCGAAAATGTGACAAAATTCAAATACGACAGTCGGACAAACCAAATTGCATTTTCAAATAAGTTAAGATTAGATTAAATTCTGAAGACTAAATCCATGAAGTTAATAAGATAAACCTGTTACACTGACCAATTTATATGCCCTCTTTGGTATTAAATTTAAACAAAATAGATCAAACGCGTCGTTCGTTTGTACAACTGAATGCAGGGTCAATGCAAGGGCATTTGGGACCCTAGGAGAGCATTCATCCTTGGGCACCTCTTCCCCCAACTAACTTCCTAAAATTAATTTTGCGCATTAGTATGAATAAAAATGTGCCGATTTGTCACATTGTCGATTTCACTACACACACAGATATTAGAATACAATACCAAGTACTGCTGGAGACATAGTACAAAGTCGCGAACACATTTATTTTTTTCTGGTCTTATCTATATATTTATAAACACATATTATATTTTATAATATTTCGCTTAATTTTTTATTCATTCTGTCCTCCAACCAATTTTGTCGCCCTAGGCGACAACCTATGTTGCCTAGTGGTTAAACCGACTGTGATTGTACGGTAAGGTAAGCTAACCTAACCCAACCTACCGTAAAACAGCAAAACGTTGTAATATGGCATAAAAGATACCGGAGGTACAAAACAGACAGGACCTCAGTATTAACGTATTTCTCTCGGGATTGCAGTACAACTCCAAGGAGTTTCAGCCCTTCTTCAGGAATTAAAAGTGAAGAAACCCAAACTTATTACGTAACCAGATGATTCAGAACTGTGTTCTTAAGAGCCCGCAACTGGATCCCATCTTTAACAAAATTAATTCAGTCCACACCCTCCTATAATAATACAGTCTACAACATTCTAGTCACGGAACTGCTTTTTACGAATGGATATGAATTCCACTTTACAGCTCACTTTTACCATCTCGTCTGGATCCTAATTATGCGACTGGGAGTGACAGAACTTCTAATGCCTCCATTTTTGTCCACGTTTCTGACAAGGAGAACAGGAATTCGCTTTACGGATATTAATATTCACACTAGCATTAAGTCCTTCTAGCACGTATCACGTAATCGTCAAACGGGACGTGTCGTCCGAGTCCCGGCAAACAAACACTACTCGCCCAATGACGCATCTACGATTCCTTTCCGACAGGATGCAATTTGCAGAATGCCACTACCATAACGTTAAACTCAAGTTTATGTGGAATACATGTTATTACAAACCAGACTTACAACTGGGGCATAGCTATTAAACCAATACGCCTATCTGGCGTGAAGAAAACTCAGTTGCATAAGTCTAAGTTAAAGTTTATATTAACTGTTTAGTGAGGTGACAGCCAAGAATAACCAATACCGTGGAGTCCAATGATGGTTTCTGGGATGTGGCGCAGTGCAGTCTTACCGACGTTTCCGAAGTGCTTGCTGCCTTATCAGGAACCTCACCCAGTGGAGCCTACGTTAAAGCTATCAACAAATACCAAACTACTATGAAAGCTTACTAAAGAGATTCACAAAACAATTACGTCGCTGATATATTTATTTATCCTTTTGAACACAGATTTTTTTAAACTGAATTCTGCCATAAATATATTCATGTCGCTCCACGAACTACAGGGGGATCAACCCGAAATGAAGCAAACACGGTTGATCTACTGTCAGTCACATCGAACTGACGATAGAGACTTCTGTCTCTGGAACGTCGGAACACGGTTGATCTACTGTCAGTCACATCGAACTGACGATAGACTTCTGTCTCTGGAACGTCGGAAAATCAGGCTGCCACAACATGGCTCTTCTAAGAAGAAGAAGAAGAAGAAGAAGAAAATTACAAACGTCCCAGGAAACCACTGTGAAAACAGACGACTGTCTTCTGCGTTGTAGCGCCGTGTAGTCTGGTAGAAGTTTACCAGAGTTTCAGAGGCCCTTGCTGCCTCCATCATCTGGGTCAAAGTACACGGCGCTATAACATAGAAGGCAGCCATCTTCATATTCGAAGCCACATCCCCGAAAATGATACGTACCCTAGCCCTCTGGATGGTGCCTCCTTCTTCCGCCGCTGCAACTCCGCCATGTAGGCCGACATACGCTCGTTGGAGGTAAGGAGGTTCTTGGCCGCCTCCAAGGTTTGCGTCTGGTGACGACAGGCGGCCAGCAGTTTGGTCGTACCCTCGCGCATCTTGATTTCCAGGTCAATTTTCTGCTCCAGATCATATTCCTGCAATAAACGGTTTCCATTACACATATATTAACTACCTATATGAAACAGAATCCTCCCTGTGAAGCTAATTGTCGCTCAGCTGGTCACATTTTATGAAACCAGAAAGTTCTCTACAACAGGTCGCCATCAGACCCTATCCAGAGCAAAATGAATTCTGTACACTCCTCGCGTGCTCTTTCTCTAATATCCATTTTGCAATTGTTTGGACCGCAAGGTTCTGTTCCCCGAAGTTACGAGAAAGGAAATAGAGTCAGATTCTCAGGACGATCAACAGATCACATGCTCTGAGTATGATTGAAACCCGCGATCTCAATGTTCAACTAGTTTCAGACCTGAAGCGACCAGCATCGATACCGTGGCACCATAATTATGTCGGAATTAACAACACATCTGTATCACTTCTTCAATTAATAGTTGGCAGACACTCTTATTACAAATTAATCATCACCCAAAGGTCGCAAATTATGAAGTACACGTCATGATATTATGAACTAGCAGACGATAAAGCAGTTCGTTAACATGGTCTTGTCCTTGCTAATGTCAAGTTCACAGTGACTCTATGTTAGGAATGCCCCGTCCTGACAGATTTAAAGCGACGCAAAATAGTATATTTACAAACAAATAACCTACAAGGTTGTACTATTAACGAATTGTAGTAGAACTTGATATTCGACATAGTGACCATCAGAGGCTGACACTGGACTCGACCCTGAGCCAAAACATATTTATTACTAAATCTTCAAAAATCAATTTTAATAGCATCACCGTTTCTCCCCAGACTTCTAATTGGCCACCCTCCAATATATTTTCCCGCCAAACTTCACACACTTTTTAGTCGATTTTACGGCCTACACGTCCGGCACTTCCCAACAGATTATCCTGACATTCCTTAAATGAGACTTGTTCAGTGGAGCCCTAATGTTCACAACCGCCTTCACAACAGCCCGCATGTCCGAACAACTGTAACATTTCATAGCATGCTAGTTCAATTATTAACGGGACATCATGTCTGTGAGTGTAGAATGATGTGATTGTTAACGAATAATGTATTATAAAGGAATCGCAAGGAAGCTGTTAACCTGGAACATAGCAAATACGAATTAAAACTATTAATCATTTGACCGCGACAACGAATAAAACACAACACCGCGTTAAATGCAGATCTAAGATGACACAGGGATTTTGGTACATTACCTCTGAACTGGCCGTCATCACAAAGCAGCCGTTCTTCTGTTCCTTTGCAAACAATGAATGAAGATGAATAAGAATGCGGTTTGACTACAGAAACTTCAAATCCTCAGTGATACGTCAGTCTAAAACAGACATTTTAGGCCTTGACATTGACACTTATTGAGTCTCCTGGTGCTTACAAACCGAAGAGTCGAACGCGCCTCCCTGGTCTAAATGTCCGGTTTCGGCTTACACTCTATCCAATCTACAAATTCTATTTCTTACATTTCCTATTTCTATCTACAGACTACATCCGCTCGCACCCAACCTTTCCAGTCCACCAATTTGTGTCTTTCGCTCTTATTAACTAATCTTCCCATTCCTCTTTGTACTTTTTTAAAAAATATAGTGTAAATATGGACCGACAACAATGGTCAGCTTTTATATGAACTCCTGCGTGCAATGTTATGTTACCTAAGAAACTAATTGCTATGTCATCTGTTTACTCGGCATTGCTGTGTTACATTATTGCCGTCAACAATCCGCTTTCGTTATTGCGGAAAGAGCTGAGCTGTGAATCGGTTATAGAAGAAGTGCATCGTGGACTAGATACTTTTGTGCTGGTAAAAGCGTTTTAGAATATCACAAGTACTTATCTTATACAAGAATTATTACATTGTATTACAGAGACGTATTTACGTCAGATTATCCAGAACCTTTTAATTACAATTTCTGGATCAATATTTGTAAATATTTCTTCTACGAACTCAAATCTCAAAATCTGGCTCCATCTTTCCTCTTTACTGCATATAGGACACATCCCCCGATCAATATTGAAATGCGATGAGAAAAAAATCCAAATGTATGTGACAATCGATTATATGAATTTGAGAAATCGGGATATCGATTTCACTACTTATGAATCCAGATTTTCCACTCATACGAACAAAAAATAAAGCCGCAATGGTATAACTGTTAGGCCACTTCGTTTACTGGAGAATTACTATAACAAAAGCCACAAAAAAATCTAAATCGATAAAGAAAAACAGCGTCGATACGACAAACAGCACAGAAGCAGGCCAACATCAACTCACGGCTTCATATGAGACAGTGGAGAGCCTTGTTGTGGCGGTACAGTGCACTCAAAGGGGCGGCGAAACAAAAACAGCGACCAGTGATGCCAACACCCTTCCCAGACGAATGAAACGGCCTATATTCGGTATCCAGACACAGCTAAGCAAGGAAAAGATAAAGTCATCTTTGTGCATTTTGAGCTTACGGCACTGTAGTAATAGTCAAAAAGGACGCTTCAATATTACTAGCTAAACAGTATACTCCAGGGGAGCCAAAGTCATGCATATTTCATGTAATGTCCGCAGGGGTTACAGTTCTTATGAGTCAGCCACTACCGCGGATGGCAAATGGCGGAAACATGCAGGAATGACCAAAGTTAGGAACCGTTGCACATACAAAGAACGTTCAACTACAACAGCTCAGCTGTCGTAAATTATCATTTCGGGGAGAGGAAACCTGAAAATCCATTAACATTTAGTACAGAAATTAAAATATCAAATCTGTTCCTGCCATATCTACTCCTACACCACCAATGTTTACCACCTTAATTTTATCAGAAACAACATTCATTCTCTGTTGTCACGCACATTTCCCTGTGTGTGTGTGTGGGGGGGGGGGGGGCCTTGAACCTTTAACCAAATGCCGAGGTACAGCCTACTTGAAAACCAAAAGCGCTCGTCTTTGGCGCTGTGCATTTTCGGCTTCCAAATGACTGACTGTACGCCTTCATGCATCTCGTACCAGACCTACTATTCGACGTCACTATATAAATTTCATACATTACAATGATCAACTGGCTATCACCACAGCACAATAGTCCCTGAAGTCATAATACTGTTTCCCACCCGGGGCCACAACGTCCGGAGACCGGCTCTGGGACCCACCAGGCCTCATCCAATGGACACCGGGGTTATTTCGTTCGTGGTAAAGCAACCAGGGCGGACGGAATCGGCAGGGAGTGACATGAAAGGCGGAGATGAGAAATACAAAAGATTTTGGTTGGAGAGTCTGCATGGAAGACAGCACTGGGAAGATATAAGCGTAGATGGGAGGACAATATTAAAAAGGGTCTTGAGGAAATCGGGCGGGCAAGGCGGTGTGGACTAGATTCATGTAAAGACGCTAATGAACCTTCGCGTTCCATAAAATGCGGGAATTTCTTGATTAGCAGAGCGACCATCATCTTCTCGAGGCGGAATCTGCTCCATGCTAGTTGGGTCACGAAGAAAGACAGGCAGGCCCACATAAATGCTCAACGGGGTAATAACCACCACCACACGAAAATCGTACACCCGCATCAAAGGCTGATTTCAATGTTCTGAAATATGTCTTCCTATCACAGAGTTACAACTGGCTCTACACTGGGTTTCGACAACGAAGAACAAAATAGAACAGGGCGGATAATAATCGTGTCATTTAGACCTATTACATCACCATGCTCGTCTGGCGGTTTACCAGCAGGGATCCTGTAATTGAGGAAATGGCGCCTGAAACTGCACACCCCCCTTCGCCATTATTATTATCTCGGGCAACGAACTCAAAGCCCGCGAATACGACCACTACAGTTAACAAACAACCTACATTTTATCTGAACAATCAACAGACTGTTTAATGATGCCTACTACGATTTGAAGGTTAAAATATATTTGTTAAAGTTATGCAGTCGTCTGAAACAAGTTTAAAAAGTGTCACGGTTTATTTAACGACCTTGTATCATATTCAGTGACTTCACAATAAAAGAAAACCTGAACAAAAGAGACTAGTTGGGAGAATTTTGTGTGTATGAGAGGATAACATTGCGACGGATCTTGAGGAAACAGGGTATGACAATGCATGCAGTAATCATCTGGCTCACGACAGTGTAAAATGGCGGGTTCTTGTGAAGACGGTAAAAAAATATTTGTGTCCCACAAAAGAGGATGTGACAATTTCGTGATTAGCCTGCTTTCTAAAGCGTGCTGACAAATATTTTAACGCAGTACGTCAATGTAAAGCATTAGCTCATACGTACAGATGGACACAGACATGCCTGAGGTTCATTGCACTCGTCAGCTTTACAAACACGGAGAACCTGCCAATGAAATCAACAATTTGCATACGCCATTCACAACTGAAATATTCTGACAAATGCAATGAGGTATTGTGAAGTATCTATACAGGTCGGAGGCTCGGAACATTAACATAAATTATAAATTCTGAACCTAAAAGGAAGACACACCGAGTCCATTTCTTTTACTGTATTTATAGGCTGGCTAATTATCAAAGCTACAACTGAAATTATATGACCATTTCCACCTTATAACAGACGCCGTCACGAAATGATAATTTGAATTTGACTCATTTTACCATGTCATCAGGAATGTCAAGTAGTGAATGGATAATAACTTTCAATTATGAAGTGATGTTGAAGTGTTCGTGGTCTATTTTATGCAAACAAACAGTTTTTTCCTGTAAGATCAGAGGAAGAACACAAAATGCGAAATCAGGCTAGATTGTCAAGATTCGAACCCGGTATCTACCAAATACGAATATTAGCCACTACACCACAAAGCCACTGCCGGATAATTTCAAAGATCGTGTGTAGCAGAAAATATGTTGCAACATATTAACCAGCCTTTGCACAACATACCGACTTCCAAGAGTTCTTACTTATACAATGTAAACTACTACTACTCCTTCAGCGGGTGATACACATCGTATATCGCTGTTTGTCTTCAAGGAGGGAAGCCTTCTATCCCTTGGCGAGGTACGGGGTGGGGAGGGGGGGTCTTGATTATTTATAAAACAGAGCAAAGTGTCTCTCCTGCGAGCGGTGATGGGATGTGGCATGTGGAGTTCACAAGTTTTCCGGCGACAAGCAAACACAGACTCTTAAGCACCAAGAATCTCAATATTTTAATTACTATTACAGATATTTGCACTTCTGCTTTCTTCCTAACCGAGCAGGTAACACTTTAGATTTGTATTCTGGGTGTTCCCAACTACACATTCAATTACCGAATATTCGAACTTAAAATTTTTCACAGATTTAAAAAAAGCATTCAGTTTAAATATCGAAACAGTACTTAAAATTTTTTATCCATTCACCACCATTCATTACCAGTTTCCAATCTCATTCTATACTACTCACACAGTGTCTTTAATTGCTGTTAAGTAACTCATCAACAGTCCAGAGATAAGTTCTTGCGAATTCTCAGCAATGATGCAGGGGCCATTAAAATTTCGTACAAACCCACGGATATACCGCAGCCGATCTGATAATTAATATTACATTACATGTACAAAACCATTTTACCCTAAGGTTTAACTCCATAGACTCATACTAAAGACAGACATCAGGTCTTCACAACTCGTCGTGGGGAGATGGATGGTTGCCTGCCCCAGCGGATCTAATTCTGGTTATAATGATTTTCATTGTCTTCTGCTGACAGAAGCAATCGGGATATCCAAACAATGACTCTCCCTCAAAATCCCATCTATTTACTCTGTGCTCCACTGCATTCTCCCCTTTATTTGTCACATTTCACTGCTCTAAAGAGTGTCTTTGCCTCAAAGTTTCAGCAAAAAGCAAAGCACAGCGCGGCTTCCATGGGACAAATCAGTTCCAAATCAATAATTTTTTTAACTGTTTGCATGTGCGTGCAGTACCTGCCATTCTAATCAATACAATGGTCCACTTTATATGATACAGTATACATATCTACTGTTGATCAGGATTAAAATCCGCTACACCAACGATGATAGCCGAGTTTTGAACGCTTCTGCGTATCTAATGTCGTGTCCTCGTGAGCCAATCAGCTTCAATCTGTTGCTGTAAGTTCAATCGTGAGCCAGTATTTATAGAACCCGCAAGCCAATTTTCGGGTTCACAAAACACCGTCCTTGGACCCTATTCTGAGCCATACAAAACCAGCATGTATCTTGCGTCGTGCTTATTTAATCCCCACTTCAATACTATCCTCCGAGTCTATTGCCCCAAGTGGTCTCTTACCTTCGGGTTTTCTGAATAAAATGTTGAATTACTTCTAATCCCATTGATGCATGCTATATTCCCTCCCCACCCACCCTCGTTGGTGTCATAATCCTAATAACTGACTAGCTCTACCAAAACACATGAGACAAATGAACCTCAACACCAATGAAACGTTCAGCACAGTAGAACACGTTTGGCAATTGAAATACACATTTCTCTTTTGCCTTAAAACTGACAAACGACAGGCTCGTTAAATATACGATGGCCTTGACTTCTTTATCATATATCCGCCGGTACTGACAAGCCATCCGCGTATAAACGCTGTCAACTGTTCTATATTTGCATAGCGACAGCCACTGTCTCCTCAGCAAATGTGCAAGTTCTGTAGCAGCTAAATTCCAATAATACCACAGTTACAACGCCCCTTGTGTTAAAAGACAATGAACTTCGTGGTGTTCATACGCAAGCAACAAACTAGCTCGCTCTCTGCTCCAATCAGCGACTTCTATGGAACTGCAGACAAAGCCAAAAAACAATGTCCTTATGAAGGAGAGCAGAATTTGTTTTTAATTAAGGGTGATTCTTCGTAGTTCATTTTATTGAAGAGTGTTGGAACTGCAATGACAATGGTTGCTGACTTTTATTGATTTATAGTTAAACAGTTTTATAGCATAATGATGACGACGATAACAGCAATCCAAAAATTCTACCCGTTCTTCAGGTTTAAAATATCCAGTGCTTTCGTAATGGAAATAAAAATAACGAAGAATTTTAATAGGTTTAAAGATCCAGGCACATAATTCTCGTTCTTGACACGCACACATTTAACGGAAATTTTAAAAAAGAAACGTGAAAAGATGAAGAAAATAACAAGGAATATCAAAGAACAAAGAAAAAAGATAACTCTTCTGTTCAGCAACAGTGCATATACGTATATATCTATCGTCTGTGTTTGTATGTGTATAAACCTGTACGAAACGGAAACAGTGTTCAGGTACTGATGACTTACGACGGAAGAAAAAAAAACTCGCATTTTGGCCACGCCCAAGGTGTGCCACCGATATAGAACAGACAGAAAGAATCCACCATTATTATTATTAATTAGTGTATAGAGCGGACTTTTAGTGCAAATGTAAACGGGTCGAATTAATTAAATCACAACATTTATCCTGATTCAGTGAACCATCCCGAAATTCGAAAGTGTCAAGTATCAAGTCACGTCATCTGTCGCGATTTAGCGAACCTACCAGAAAAATACTGAGAGCCATGTTGCAGTCTTCTGGCACATAGATGTACTGGAACCAGCACAGAATTGCGTGTGGAGTGAGATGATCCCAATAAACGACATGGGGGGGGGGGGGGGGTCGCGGCGCCAGAAGTATCGATTATGTCCGACAAGAGTACACTCCTGTTACCAGGTGCACTGGACTCCAACCCCCTGATATCATGCCTTCCATATATTAAGGTCGCGGTTAGATTATCCCGACAGTTTGGGAGAAAACTCCACGCATCATAAATAATTTAGCATATTAGTAGGGTCGATGGTAAGACACTGATTATATGAAATATGCAGATTGATACAACAGTGGCCACGCTTTTAGTAAGGGACAATGTTTCGTTTCTGAACCAAACAGCACCAATTGAAGGAACCAGTTAGGAGACCGACTGGATCTGGGACTCGGTTCCAAACACCCGTCGTTCACTTCCATCAGGCCCGTTCGCCAGTCGATCCTACGTAATCCGTGGGTAAAGTGACTCGTAATGAGAAATCCGATCATGGTAAATGTCCAGCCCTAAGTCGAAGTGAGAAGCAGGCCTGGAGTGGTCAACCTATTGACAGTCACCAACAAACAATCCAGTAGCCTGCCGTTTGATTATGGTGCGACAGTGAAAGGTTTTTGCACAAAGATCAGAGGAACGAGGCAGACGAATGCTGGAGGCCCAGGCCCAGGCCAAGCCATTCGCCGCTCCTCCAACTTGGTGACGTAACCGGCATACTGAATGGGTTCATGACGACCCACGCGTGCTATCCTAGGAGCTACGAGTATTTTACATAGTCCAAACCCGCTGAGTTTAGGTTAACTACACCGTCTCAGCTGCTTGGGACGACAGCCAAAGTCAAATGAGGTGTGATCATGTATGTTGAATATGTAAAGAGATCGTTGACGAAGATCAACAGCAGAGACGGTAAAATCCATACAAGAATAAAATATTTTGTCCCCAAGCTACGTGAATGTACGGTATAAGCCTTCTGTATCGAAATATTTTTAAAAAGTGAGAAAATGTTTACACGATATATAAGTTTAGGTATGTACCCTTTTTGCACAACGATGAACTTTTTAGTTTTCGAGATTAGATACAAATGTATGATCTTCCTATTAACCGCTTGCTTCATAAGTCTGCAAAGCTCATCCTAACAATATCAGGTTAAGAGTACGTTATATATTGCGAATCATCTGTTTTGAAATTTTCTACAACCCTGTTACTTACTCTGTTTTAGTTTCAAATACATCCATTGCCCTGTTCACAAACAAAAAACTACGTCCTTACCTTAGAGACAGAGACTGATTCAAACCCATACGTAAAACAGGTGAGTGCTCTTTGGACTTTGCTTTACGTAAAGACAGGAAAATAAACGATTCTGAACTTCTTGGTAGAAAACATTCCCAGAAGTTAATCTGATCTTTAAGACGACTGTCTTCTGGGTCATGCCTTGCAGCAAGCACCTGCGAAACGTCGGATAAACTTCTACAAGACAACACGGTGCAAATATCCAGAACTCACCGCCGTGAGAATCTCCTTTCTTCGTAAATATAATTTTGATTTGTTACTGCCATTCCCAAATATTTTAATTTTGCCATATTTCCAAAAGATTTCTTAGCTACTTTATATCACGATCCTATTCTGCATATTTTAACAGAGCAAGCTTTAAACATGTTAAAAACATCACTTAGAACTTGATGAACAGATTCAGAGAAACATAAATCCTTCGAAGACGAAGCTCACTGAAACATTAAAATGTTAAGTGCCTATGGTCAAACAATTGCAGTTTCAATTTGGAGCTCGTGTTCCTGTTAACGCGTACTGAATCTGTAACACTATGAGTATATATTACAAATTAGTAGACTTTCCGTTCAACTTTCATTGGATATTACATTATCTGGGTCCATAAATAACCCAAAGTTACTTTAGAGGGATTGTTTCCTGTTACATGCCAGTATCCTGCGTGACAAAACGTCACTATCCAGCGGAAATGGAAGTGGAAAGCCAATAAGATAAGATAAACGCGTTTCATTGCACAAACAGTTGCAAAGCAAAGTACATGGGGGCGAACAGCAAGTACAACCTTTGTTAACATGTATAATTTAGCCCCCTCATCAAGTTGGTAAACAGTTTGTATACTTGTCGCAAGATATCTCCGAGCTCCGTTGACCTTTGCAAATACACATGTTGATGGTCAGCCAGTCGCGATGCAGAGGGTGGGAGGGGAAGAGACAGCGCATAAGGAATCGTATTCCCCTCCCGCCCTTTCCATTTAGTCACCCCTCTTACTGTGGCATCCCAGGTTCCCAGATATTTTGCGTCAAATATAAATATACCTACAACCAACGAATTTCTTGATAATCGCATCTCTGTTCAGACAGGGCAAAGCTAAGTGGCGCATAAAAACAATTTTTAGTTGCGAACGCGACTGAAATGTAGGAATGTTCAGAGTTTAATACAAAGTTGAATTAAAATCTGAGGAGCGCGTAGAAGACGGAGGCACCAGAAGTAAGCATCCCCAGAGGATGAACCCGCGATAAAACTGTATCAACTGTAGGACAATAATCAGATTACAACTGATTAATTTCCTTCCAGGTATCGTCATTTTTATTTCGTATCAGTTCGTCACAACCGAGACAAGCTGTGTACTACACCGGCAGGTAATAAACATTTGCTCATAAATCTGATTTTGCTTTACTTTCATAATACAAAAAGAAAGTCGTTCGTCAAAAGCAGTCGTGTGGACTCCAACCGATAACTTTGCTTTGTTCTTCGCTGGACATGTGAAGCGATTCATCCGACCCGCCAGACCCTTGTGACGTAGGACAACTCTGCCGGAAAAAGCGGATTTATGGACAGGAAGCAGATACACGCAGAGAGGCTACGGGTCGTGTGACTTCCAACACCCCAGTTCATCTAACGAACAAATTAATTTGGTAAACATCCAAAAGGTTCTAAACACTGTGCAATCAAATTTTAGAAATAAACCCAAATATAAAAATCATTCGAGCTGCAACATTCTGACAGACGGAATGACGTGACGAAATTTACCTGGAGGAAATTTAAAAAGTCAGGATTGCTGAATGATGTCGGTATATAAATCAGATATCCTCTGACTGGAACCGGATGTCTGTACAAACAGTTTAGTAACTTGTTCACAAACATCAGCGTTATACGAATTCCTGAAATCATCACAGCCTGCTCCTTGCATCACGTAACGCCGCGAGCAGGTTCCTAGGAGTTGCAGGGTGCGGTCTTGTCCACCCACCACGACGGGATTCCGTACTAACCATGCACCACTTTGCATCTACCACTCCGGAAACAAGTGGTAACTACAAGTACCACTTAATTTAACATTTATTAACTTCATCGTGCTCGCAACGTGTTATTTAGAGGTTCCGCATGATTATCCTACAAAGATTCCTTCAACACTGCTTATTTTTCTGGACTTGCTCTATCTTTTCGTATTCTGAAATGAAACCACTGCGTTTCGGGAGCTGAATACTCCAGTCTTCAAGTGAAAATGCATATTGTGTTGGGTCCCACCGCAGTCCCTGCACCATAAAACCCCTTGGAGTCACAAATATTTAATTTTTCTATAAGCTACTTTCACCAACCGATCTTTGTAATGAAGAAACACTGTGACGATGTTGATCTGCGTACTAACGCCATGCGGACTTGTAGGTATAAAGCAAAGTTTCCTAAGAACATACCGCCTCCATCTTCAGGGCTATTCCGCATCAATGGGCTATTGATCGAGACTTGTCGTCTTCTACAGACCCAACTGGGTACGTACCTTTCACTTGAAGACGGAAGCAGAGCCATCTCTTAAAACGTAGGGCTCTGTAGAACCCATAGTAATGGAAATGGCGGAACTATCCATATGCTATCGCCAGGACTGCAATACAGTTTTCTAAATAAATTTTTGATTGACATTTTTACGGAGTCAGCCCTTGGAAAAGTAGGCTTAATAATATTTTATTCACGTTTAAATATAAATCGAATTGTCGTTTTCAAATGTAAAGCAATGTCCCACAGGTTTACAGCTGAAGAAGACCGAAGAATCGATACAGATTTAATAAAATAAATTCATAATATCGAACTAATATAGAAGTAATTATCGCCCATGTTGGTGTAGATCCAACGACTAAATCTGACCGAAATTCACTACGTGGACTGCAGAAGTACACATACGGACGGACGTTATCTGACCACTTCTCGACAAGCGTGAAAAAACCTAACGTGTCTGAAGAAAATTTATCAATCATGGCTTGTGCGTAATGCAACTCATATTCTACATAACACGAGTAGCGTCGGAAGGTGTGCAGTAGTTCAGGTAGCCTTCAAATGTTTCGCTCCTTACGTATAAACAGACATTACGTCACTGTGATTATGCCACGCTGACGGGTGGTGTGACAAAGTAGCATCTGGTGACGGATTCTTATGCAAATGTTCCAAGAAAAGTCCATTTTGTTGAGAAGAGCAAATTTCTTTTCCCATGTGCGTATCAGAAACCCCTCACATATAACCCGCAGGTCCCGCTACATTCATTACAGACGCGCATTTATAACCTCCAAGAGGCCGTCATTAACGACAGATTCTTTCTTTGGAATAAACTACAGAAATTATCAAATCATTGTCCGCGGTGTAAGGCATCATAAATGCTTCCCGAAGTGAGAATAAAATTGTCCATACTGTCATGATAACACGTTCTTTATGTATGTGAGAAACGTCAGTAAACCGTCCGTTTGCTCCCTAATTTATCAACTATAGGATAACAGAACTGTCAGTTCTGTTATCCTTCGTCAAACACTACAACCAGCTTCCTTTGTGTTATTTTAACATAATGTTAGCATTCAAATCAGTGTAAATGAGGGAAGGTTAATTTTATTTACACATGCAATCTTTTTCTCAGCGTTAGTTTCTCTTGCAGATTTTACTTTTAGGTCGTTTAAATTCAAGAAATACTTTCCCCACTTCGCCACTCTGTTAAGCGGGTAGTATCATCACGTGGTACATCTCGTTTTCACGGAAAATTCTCCGATTCTTACACACGGCGTTAAAAGAAGTGAGATTTCACGAGAAACAAACAAAGATGTATTCTGGAATGTTGTGTTTCGCGCCTCTCATACGTCGGTCAATTTATACGAGACTACACGGCACAGCATCCCAGAAGACAGTGTTCTTCAGGACGGTAAAACCATTACACCTGTAGGAAATGTCATTAGTAAACAAAGATTAAGTTAAAGTTTATGGTGGTCTTCTTACACCATCAACATAAGAAATGAGGTTTCCAAGGAAGTTAAATGTCGATGCTGACCTTAAGAGTTGAAACGCCCTGTAGAATAGGTAGATATCAACGGTGAAAAGAACAGACTGCCTCTATCTTTCAATGCTGAGGTGCGTTTTACCCAGAAGACGAGCATCGATATTTTGACCGCGGCCATAACCTCAAATCACGCAGGGTCTACAGTTTAGAGTTTCATCAAAACGCTGGAGACTGCTCTCTTCAACATCAAGTTATGACGGTTATGGGATCCATTAAGCACAGAGGGTGTTTTCCCAGCGACAAAGACCGTCCTAGTTTCAAGCTGAGAGGACGAGAAAGTTACAGACGGTTGCTTATTTAAAATGAGTAGGTTCTTGGCCATATTCCAGCAGTGCTGTTACTTTAGGCAGGTAAACAACTTACAAAGAGAGCAAACTTGCACTTCAACGTACATTTCCCTTCCCCGAAAACGGAACTTATTCGCCTGTGGTTATGGGGACATTTTCTGCTTGATGGATAACTATACAGTTCGCGAATTCTGAACCCAGCATAAAATCATTGCGATTTAAGTCCTTTGACGTGTACCAACCAACTCCAGAACGTAGAGAAATTTCGTAGATCTCCACAGACAACTATCTCCACATAGCAGAGTCCTTTTATAGTTGAGAACAAATCTTCCCATACAGAATGAGGTTCTCATGGTGGTGATTCTTCCCGTAAATCTTCACACACCTTAGTTCTCGTTTTCCTTTGTGTTTATGTTTTACTATATAGTGACGTAGGCGAAGGAACTAATAACATTACTGAGCGATATGGGACTTTTTCTAGGTGATTTCGCTTTTGATATTTTAAAACCATAGCCCATTCCAAAAAATAACTTATTCTAACGGAACTGTTACTTTAAACCAACATAGAGCAAATTCTTTAGAAACTGGTAGTTGCTCAGCTGCTGTAAAATTCCCTGCCTCTTATGAAATTCGAAGGTTCATCATCACCGTGTCCACAATAGCCCATCATTGCATCCCATGAGCCAGTTTAATCCAGAACACACACTCACTCATTGTTTCTTTACGATCACAGCATCAACTCGTGCGTCGAACTTCATCCATTTTAACTTTCTAGTCTTTCTACCGTATTGCTACTACAAAACGAGACGCTCTGCTGGCCTAAACAACCAACCAGACGATCGTGACCTCTCATTTAAAGGTCCTACAATGACCCTAACAACTGATCCTGACAGCGAGACACAGCTGCCTTCGGATCGGTCCAATGCAATAGTAATAAATCCTTGCCAACAAGTCCCTATGCGCCTTTTTACAACCCACAGAAAAGTAATTAGTATAATGGGTGGCCCTAATGATTTGCAAACTTGTGCAGTATTCAAAAGGCCTTCGATTTAATCCTATCTGCGGTCAATGGCACTGAAATTAAAAAAAAAATTATACAAAATTGCCAGTGTGACAGCCAATAACCTGACGACATTTGAAGAACCGTCTCCCGAAACGTCGTGCACGCCTGTGACAATGGTTAATATAACAGGCGTAGATAAATCAACCCCATTCTACCCCATGTACAAAAATTCCACTATAACTAAATTAATTTCTTGCAGCAAAGTCCTTCTTTAAAATATGACAGTCATTCAGCTGGTCATGAAATTTGCCGTCTGTTATGGATCTCCAATGTTCATTAATTACCGTGTTAATAAAAGAACGGCGCCATATTCAATCTGCCCCAGTTGTACCGGGTCAATAACCTTACACCATATTTCTTTAATATCCATTTTAATCCAGGAGTCTGCACGTCTTACCCAGTTCATCCCCTTTGATCTGATCAAGCTGATCACTGAAGATCAGAAATGTATCCCATTTAACCAATGTCTAAGCCCGGTCTAGAAGTCGGGGCGTGCGGAAATGCAATATACTAAAATATTTCTGCCATTCTAAGTGGTCTGGCAAGTACTGAGGTGCACTGCTAGCCAGACCGAAGTATTCGCCACTGCATTTAATCCTATTTATGGAAGATCCATTTAACACTACGAAGCCATGCTGGGAAGTAACAGTTTATTATAAATATTTCTGCCGGAATAGACAGTCCATTAAAACAAAAACGGGCACTTTTCTCCGTCATGGCTGCGGTTGCAAAATGAAAAATCTCCGCCCCTCCCGTGAATCGAATTCTGGTCATCAAACAAGTAGCATATTCACTATTCTGACAAACCAATTTCGGCTGATATGGGATGGGCCATATTTTTAACGGCGTCTCAATATTATCGATTAATTATACGTACACGTAATTGAGTGTATTTTCAGGCAGGTTAAGGTCAATGACTTTGCGTATTTCTGCGAGCCATGCAGACAAAGATTTGTTCAATATCAGTTGTGAGTGTTACGGTCGAGTTGTGTTACTATCGTTACAGAATTTTCCCCTATTTCACAAGTTCGAATAATTTATTGAACACACTCCACTTTTCGAGGTCAGCAACCATGCAATGCCTTTATCACGTCACTTCAGCCTTGCACCCAACAGGGCAAAGCGAAAGTACATATACTTGCTTCAAACTTATGAACCCAAGGGGAAATCCCACCAGTACGCTCAGCTGGCGAGATCACTAGGATAAATCTTACCCCCCCCCCCAACTTACGTTGCAGAAAGGGGGAAAGAATGAAGGGGCGGAAGGGAAGTTTTCCTACCCTACTGGAGGGGTGAACAAAGTTTAACATATTCTCATCATCTCTACATCTGGATTCTGTACTGATCTGCTATCAGCCCTTTGTGGTGGTAGACTGAACCATGAGACAGGCAGTGATGGTAACAATTCCATCCACAATGAAACAACGGCCTTACTTCATAACTGAGGATTATTTGTAATTTCCTTCCCTTTTAGACGCAAAATTCATCTGTCTCACGGTCAAAAATAAGATTTTGATTGCAAGACCAGAGCAAAACAAATGAATATTAACATGATAGGATGTCAGTGTGAACTGGATTCGACTGTATGGGGGCAGCGACCAGTGTCGGGCTCTTGTGAATACATTACCGAACGAACCTTTGGGTTCCAAATTCGGTGACCACATGAGCGGTTATTAAACATCGTCTTGTGGACTTTACTCCATGGAGGTGGTACAGGCATATGAAACTTTTCTGTTTCTCCATTCATAATTCAAAATCATGCAATCATACAACCATTCAAGGCCAACGAACTTCAGTATTTGATACAGAGTCACAGAGTTGCCAAATAATGGACGAAGCAACTAAAAGCACTTGTATGATCTGGAAATTGAAAATGTTGCACTGTACCAATCCTCCACACCCACCTACGCCATATGCGGGCTGATGTTCCTGAAAGCACAGAGGTGGGTGGACCTTACGCGGAAATGGATATTAGGGTAAATGCTGGAGACCCTCATCAGTCCAAACACAAAAGACAAATAATAACTCTGCCGTGTATTTCCAACACAAAAGCAGCGGATACATTAAACTAAAAATTCTGTTGGAAAAAGTGGGGTGGCAAGTCGCGGATACTTGAAATCTGCGGTTGGTGAGGGACTGCTGTACCCTACAATATGACAACCGTATCTTCTTCCCGTCTCTAAATCGGATTATATGCAGATTCTGTAACTACCGTGCCGTGTTGGGAAGGCATGAAGGTCCACTCATCCTCAACCGTTCTAGAGTCGCTAGAAATATTATGTCACTGTCCTGGTCACGATTTGATGATCCTCCTACCATGGCTCTGTCGAAGTGGCACTGGCCGATAACCACGTGTCTGCCAGGCAGATTGCGAACTTAATTTATTTGCGACCACTGTACCAGCTTGCGACTGCATTCTTCGACGTTTCGGGCTTGAACAAAAAAATGGCGCTTGCTACTTCACACGTGATCAGGGCGAGGGATCATTAAATCGCGACGCTACTTTAAAGCTAGTTCCCATCACATGGTCTTTGTACCCAAATGACATAACTGGTCAGTTTGCCGTAAACTTTAATGAACTACCTTGAGATTGTGCGCTATCTGACGGATGTAGTACAAATCCAAGTCCTGCAGAATCTCGATCTTGCCATAGCTGTCAGCCTCCCCGGGCGACTGCTGTGCGGCGGAGGGGCGACCCTGACGGTTATTGGTGGTCTGGTGGCCATTTGACTTACGATGGTCCCTGAGGCTCAGGGCCGCCAGAGGAGGGAAACACGAGTCCATTACACTACCACGGACAAAACTTCCCCGCTTAGAGGGGAGATATCAATAAAGAACTTAAATTTTTAGCATCATCATAACGATCGTATCGGAATCAAACTAAAAACCATTATGTGTGATACTTATATATTAACAAACATCACTTTGTGTAACCACTACAGTTTACCGTTCA
Organism: Zootermopsis nevadensis; assembly: GCF_977971745.1. NCBI lineage: Eukaryota > Metazoa > Arthropoda > Insecta > Blattodea > Termopsidae > Zootermopsis > Zootermopsis nevadensis. The sequence continues at coordinate 7,654,819 of NW_028259140.1, read as the reverse complement.
ATTCTGCCATAGAATATTTAAATTGCACAAAACACTGCACAAATGATTCAAAGCACTAATGTCAAGAATCCTCTTCAAACCGACTGTATGCAACACACAGAGGGATTCAGACGTTGGATATTTCTCCACACTACAATTCAGTTTTGATACGACTTTCGGTGCGCGGAAAATTCATTTAGATTTTCCATACTCGCAGCTGTACAAGTTTTAGAAATAAATCGTAACCTTAACAGGAAAACAAACTCCATTCAACACAAACCACTTCCCTCAATGCCTAGTTCAGAACTGTGCGTATTGTTCGGCACAAAAGGGTAGCCAAGGGGACTGTTGAGGGGGGGAAGTGGGGAGACGGGTTATTTGACGCAAGCGCGACTGATGGCACAGGGTGGACGTAGAAAACTGGTTATAGAAACACGTGCGCCGGCAAAATAATGCATGAGGTTCTCATTTATCGGCACCCCATGCCGGCGTAGAACACAGCATTTGTGCACTTCTTCGATCACTTATCGTGCTGCAGATTCACGCTTTCGGTCCATCGCTTTCACTTTCATATCAGTTTGTATATATCCATCTCTGAAGAGCTACTTCATCGCAGACAATTCTAGCAGTATTTAGAGAAAGAGATTGTTCACGGAGAAATTTCACTCAAAATTTACAAGACTCAAATGAGCAGTATACAGATATTTAGCAATCGCGGCACAAATTCAAGTACTGTCGTATGATTTATGTTTTAAAAAATAACAGTCCAATCAATAATTAAAGGCGTAAATACGAATATCATTATACTCCCAAAAAAAGGCAATTTGTTATCTTCACACATACGAAACTTCGGACAGGATTCAACTGCTATATCTTATTAATATCATCATTATACTAATACTGTTTTGTACGTTTAATAGTTCTAACTCTGGCACGAAATTTCACACTTAATTTAAATTTTCTTCCACAAACAACACAGGGCTTCTATTACGATATTCTTGGTCGCGCACACAACTTGTGTGAAACACCAACACTCCAGGCAGTCAGCTTAATTCCACGTCCCTTTGTTGATACCGCACAGAAGGATGAGCCTAGAGAAACACAAACGAAGCAACAACCAGCTGCTAGGTGCCGCCTGGAACAACTGCGAGGCCAAGCCAGCGACCAGCGAACAGCCGTGGCGGGCTCGTCGGCAAGCTCAGTCAGCTGCTTCACCATTGTCGATTAGACAGGCTGCGAAACCTTTCATCAGACGTTGTCGCTGTGAAGGGCACTTCGCGCACAATGGCAAATGGGCGCATTGTCCCGTCGTCAAAGCGCGCATTATAGTCTCAAAACTATATAGCAAAATACAGCCACCATCATAGCTCTCTTACTTCTGCGCCATCGCCCTCATATTGGAGACATGAAGAACCTCTGAAACCCTACCAGACTGCACGGCACAACGCTGAAGATAGACATATTCAGACAAGGAATTTTGTGCCTTAATCACAGTTTCGTCACACAACATTCAACATGGCTGTTGCGCCGTGTAGTCTGGTACAACTTTATCGACGTTTCGGAGGTCCTTGCTGCCTCCATCATCAAGGCGATGATCAAACTACACAGTGCAACAACCCAGAAGACAGCCATCTTCAGACTCACCGCCGTGAAAACATCAAATCCTATGAAGTCAACATTCATTGTATTTTCCTGTTACCAGACACGAGTGAATTTAAGCATCACATGGGACTCCATCCCAAAGTTATATAAGGTATTTAAACAACAAACGCGGTTTCCAGGCATATTTATCTCCTTACCATAATGTAAATTAGCAGCTAAAGTGAAGAGCGTCTCTATTTTTAATAGGCCTCCTGAAGCAACTATATATGTGTGGTGTCTTTAGCCTCACGAATAAATCTGGAACAGACTTGCTCCACACATTAACGAACACGTGACTTGTTTCACACATATTTCTGAAGCAAACAGGAGCAGTCGTTTGATACTCCAGACTTCTAGAGCAATACACAGGTCAAAAATATCCAATGGGTTTACCTATTATGGGATAGGTATGATACAGTCACGTATCTGTCAATGTCATTATACTTCAGGACAATATCAACCCGAGGTTTTCATTAATGAAGTCATTTAAAAATTCCAAGGCGAATTAATTTCGCACATAATTCTACCGAAACTTTATGTAACTTAGTGAACATACGTATCGTTTAGGTAGCAGACAAGTCAAGGTCATATCACAGTCACAACAATATAAGTTATGGGGTTTTCCGAATAAAGGAATATAAAAATTTCAAGGTCACTCGTAGGTAATTTTTTCGAAAGCATTTTTCTGCCGATCTGCTCGAATCTGAGTGACCATATTTATGTATGTTTGAGGTCACGCACATATCAGCGTCATGTCATAGTCACGACAAAATCAGTCCGTTAGTTTCCCGAATAGAGGCCTTTAAAATTTTCAAGCTCATTTTTTCAAACGCATTTTTCTGCCGATCTGCAGGAATATGAGTGACCATACTTATGTATGTTTGAGGTAACGCACATGTCAGCGTCATATCATAGTAACGACAATATCAGTCCATGGGTTTACCGAATAGAGGCCTTTAAAATTTTCAAGCTCATTTTTTCAAACTCATTTTTCTGCCGATCTGCAGGAATATGAGTGACCATACTTATGTATGTTTGAGGGCACGCAGATGTCAGCGTCATGTCATAGTCACAACAATATCAGTCCGTTAGTTTCCCGAATAGAGGCCTTTAAAATTTTCAAGCTCATTTTTTCAAACGCATTATTCTGCCGATCAGCAGGAATATGAGTGACCATACTTATGTATCTTTGAGGTCACGCACAAGTCAGCGTCACATCATAGTCACGACAATATCAGTCCGTGGGTTTACCGAATAGAGGCCTTTAAAATTTTCAAGGTCATCTTTTCAAACGCATTTTTCTGCCGATCTGCAGGAATATGAGTGACCATACTTATGTATCTTTGAGATCACGCACATGTCAGCGTCATGTCATAGTCACGACAATATCAGTCCGTGGGTTTCCCGAATAGAGGCCTTTAAAATTTTCAAGGTCATTTTTTCAAACGTATTTTTCTGCCGATCTGCAGGAATATGAGTGACCATACTTATGTATGTTTGAGATCACGCACATTTCAGCGTCATATCATAGTCACGACAATATCAGTCCATGGGTTTCTCGAATAGAGGCCTTTAAAATTTTCAAGGTCATTTTTTCAAAACGCATTTTTCTGCCGATCTGCAGGAATATGAGTGACCATACTTATGCATTTTTGAGGTCACGCACATGTCAGCGTCATGTCATAGTCACAACAATATCAGTCCGTGGGTTACCCGAATAGAGGCCTTTAAAATTTTCAAGGTCATTTTTTCAAACGCATTTTTCTGCCGATCTGCAGGAATATGAGTGACCATACTTATGAAAGTTTGAGGGCACACACATGTCACCGTCATGTCATAGTCACGACAATATCGGTCCGTGGGTTTCTCGAATAGAGCCCGTTGAAATTTTCAAGGTCATTTTTTCAAACGCATTTTTCTGCCGATCTGCAGGAATATGAGTGACCATACTTATGTATGTTTGAGGGCATGCACATGTCAGCGTCATGTCATAGTCACAACAATATCAGTCCGTTAGTTTCCCGAATAGAGGCCTTTAAAATTTTCAAGCTCATTTTTTCAAACGTATTTTTCTGCCGATCTGCAGGAATATGAGTGAACATACTTATGTATGTTTGAGGGCACGCACATGTCAGCGTCATGTCATAGTCACAACAATATCAGTCCGTTAGATTCCCGAATAGAGGCCTTTAAAATTTTCAAGCTCATTTTTTCAAACGTATTTTTCTGCCCATCTGCAGGAATATGAATGACCATACTTATGTATGTTTGAGATCACGCACATGTCAGCGTCATATCATAGTCACGACAATATCAGTCCTTGGGTTTCTCGAATAGAGGCCTTTAAAAGTTTCAAGGTCATTATTTCAAACGCATTTTTCTGCCGATCTGCAGGAATATTAGTGACCATACTTATGTATGTTTGAGGGCACACACATATCAGCGTCATGTCATAGTCACGACATTATCGGTCAGTGAGTTTCCCGAATAGAGGCCTTTAAAATTTTCAAGCTCATTTTTTTCAAACGCATTTTTCTGCCGATCTGCAGGAATATGAGTGACCATATTTATGTATGTTTAAGATCACGCACATGTCAGCGTCATGTCTTAGTCACAACAATATCAGTCCGATAGTTTCCCGAATAGAGGCCTTTAAATTTTCAAGCTCATTTTTTCAAACGTATTTTTCTGCCGATCTGCAGGAATCTGAGTGACCATACTTATGCATGTATGAGGTCACGCACATGTCAGCGTCATGTCATAGTCACAACAATATCAGTCCGTTAGTTTCCCGAATAGAGGCCTTTAAAATTTTCAAGCTCATTTTTTCAAACGCATTTTTCTGCCGATCTGCAGGAATATGAGTGACCATACTTATGTATGTTTGAGGGCACGCAGATGTCAGCGTCATGTCATAGTCACAACAATATCAGTCCGTTAGTTTCCCGAATAGAGGCCTTTAAAATTTTCAAGCTCATTTTTTCAAACGCATTATTCTGCCGATCAGCAGGAATATGAGTGACCATACTTATGTATCTTTGAGGTCACGCACAAGTCAGCGTCACATCATAGTCACGAAAATATCAGTCCGTGGGTTTACCGAATAGAGGCCTTTAAAATTTTCAAGGTCATCTTTTCAAACGCATTTTTCTGCCGATCTGCAGGAATATGAGTGACCATACTTATGTATGTTTGAGATCACGCACATGTCAGCGTCATGTCATAGTCACGACAATATCAGTCCGTGGGTTTCCCGAATAGAGGCCTTTAAAATTTTCAAGGTCATTTTTTCAAACGTATTTTTCTGCCGATCTGCAGGAATATGAGTGACCATACTTATGTATGTTTGAGATCACGCACATTTCAGCGTCATATCATAGTCACGACAATATCAGTCCATGGGTTTCTCGAATAGAGGCCTTTAAAATTTTCAAGGTCATTTTTTCAAAACGCATTTTTCTGCCGATCTGCAGGAATATGAGTGACCATACTTATGCATTTTTGAGGTCACGCACATGTCAGCGTCATGTCATAGTCACAACAATATCAGTCCATGGGTTACCCGAATAGAGGCCTTTAAAATTTTCAAGGTCATTTTTTCAAACGCATTTTTCTGCCGATCTGCAGGAATATGAGTGACCATACTTATGAAAGTTTGAGGGCACACACATGTCACCGTCATGTCATAGTCACGACAATATCGGTCCGTGGGTTTCTCGAATAGAGCCCGTTGAAATTTTCAAGGTCATTTTTTCAAACGCATTTTTCTGCCGATCTGCAGGAATGAGTGACCATACTTATGTATGTTTGAGGGCATGCACATGTCAGCGTCATGTCATAGTCACAACAATATCAGTCCGTTAGTTTCCCGAATAGAGGCCTTTAAAATTTTCAAGCTCATTTTTTCAAACGTATTTTTCTGCCGATCTGCAGGAATATGAGTGAACATACTTATGTATGTTTGAGGGCACGCACATGTCAGCGTCATGTCATAGTCACAACAATATCAGTCCGTTAGATTCCCGAATAGAGGCCTTTAAAATTTTCAAGCTCATTTTTTCAAACGTATTTTTCTGCCCATCTGCAGGAATATGAGTGACCATACTTATGTATGTTTGAGATCACGCACATGTCAGCGTCATATCATAGTCACGACAATATCAGTCCTTGGGTTTCTCGAATAGAGGCCTTTAAAAGTTTCAAGGTCATTATTTCAAACGCATTTTTCTGCCGATCTGCAGGAATATTAGTGACCATACTTATGTATGTTTGAGGGCACACACATATCAGCGTCATGTCATAGTCACGACAATATCGGTCAGTGAGTTTCCCGAATAGAGGCCTTTAAAATTTTCAAGCTCATTTTTTTCAAACGCATTTTTCTGCCGATCTGCAGGAATATGAGTGACCATATTTATGTATGTTTAAGATCACGCACATGTCAGCGTCATGTCTTAGTCACAACAATATCAGTCCGATAGTTTCCCGAATAGAGGCCTTTAAAATTTTCAAGCTCATTTTTTCAAACGTATTTTTCTGCCGATCTGCAGGAATCTGAGTGACCATACTTATGCATGTATGAGGTCACGCACATGTCAGCGTCATGTCATAGTAACGACAATATCAGTCCACGGGTTTACCGAATAGAGGCCTTTAAAATTTTCAAGCTCATTTTTTCGAACTCATTTTTCTGCCGATCTGCAGGAATATGAGTGACCATACTTATGTATGTTTGAGGGCACGCAGATGTCAGCGTCATGTCATAGTCACAACAATATCAGTCCGTTAGTTTCCCGAATAGAGGCCTTTAAAATTTTCAAGCTCATTTTTTCAAACGCATTATTCTGCCGATCAGCAGGAATATGAGTGACCATACTTATGTATTTTTGAGGTCACGCACAAGTCAGCGTCACATCATAGTCACGACAATATCAGTCCGTGGGTTTACAGAATAGAGGCCTTTAAAATTTTCAAGGTCATTTTTTCAAAACGCATTTTTCTGCCGATCTGCAGGAATATGAGTGACCATACTTATGCATTTTTGAGGTCACGCACATGTCAGCGTCATGTCATAGTCACAACAATATCAGTCCGTGGGTTACCCGAATAGAGGCCTTTAAAATTTTCAAGGTCATTTTTTCAAACGCATTTTTCTGCCGATCTGCAGGAATATGAGTGACCATACTTATGAAAGTTTGAGGGCACACACATGTCACCGTCATGTCATAGTCACGACAATATCGGTCCGTGGGTTTCTCGAATAGAGCCCGTTGAAATTTTCAAGGTCATTTTTTCAAACGCATTTTTCTGCCGATCTGCAGGAATATGAGTGACCATACTTATGTATGTTTGAGGGCATGCACATGTCAGCGTCATGTCATAGTCACAACAATATCAGTCCGTTAGTTTCCCGAATAGAGGCCTTTAAAATTTTCAAGCTCATTTTTTCAAACGTATTTTTCTGCCGATCTGCAGGAATATGAGTGAACATACTTATGTATGTTTGAGGGCACGCACATGTCAGCGTCATGTCATAGTCACAACAATATCAGTCCGTTAGATTCCCGAATAGAGGCATTTAAAATTTTCAAGCTCATTTTTTCAAACGTATTTTTCTGCCCATCTGCAGGAATATGAGTGACCATACTTATGTATGTTTGAGATCACGCACATGTCAGCGTCATATCATAGTCACGACAATATCAGTCCTTGGGTTTCTCGAATAGAGGCCTTTAAAAGTTTCAAGGTCATTATTTCAAACGCATTTTTCTGCCGATCTGCAGGAATATTAGTGACCATACTTATGTATGTTTGAGGGCACACACATATCAGCGTCATGTCATAGTCACGACAATATCGGTCAGTGAGTTTCCCGAATAGAGGCCTTTAAAATTTTCAAGCTCATTTTTTTCAAACGCATTTTTCTGCCGATCTGCAGGAATATGAGTGACCATATTTATGTATGTTTAAGATCACGCACATGTCAGCGTCATGTCTTAGTCACAACAATATCAGTCCGATAGTTTCCCGAATAGAGGCCTTTAAATTTTAAAGCTCATTTTTTCAAACGTATTTTTCTGCCGATCTGCAGGAATCTGAGTGACCATACTTATGCATGTATGAGGTCACGCACATGTCAGCGTCATGTCATAGTCACAACAATATCAGTCCGTTAGTTTCCCGAATAGAGGCCTTTAAAATTTTCAAGCTCATTTTTTCAAACGCATTTTTCTGCCGATCTGCAGGAATATGAGTGACCATACTTATGTATGTTTGAGGGCACACACATATCAGCGTCATGTCACAGTCAGGACAATATCGGTCCGTGGGCTTCCCGAATAGAGGCCTTTAAAATTTTCAAGGTTATTTTTTCAAACGTATTTTTCTGCCGATCTGCAGGAATATGAGTGACCATACTTATGTATGTTTGAGATCACGCACTTGTCAGCGTCATGTCATAGTCACAATAATATCAGTCCGTTAGTTTCCCGAATAGAGGCCTTTAAATTTTTCAAGCTCATTTTTTCAAACGTATTTTTCTGCCGATCTGCAGGAATATGAGTGACCATACTTATGTATGTTTGAGATCACGCACATGTCAGCGTCATGTCATAGTCACGACAATATCAGTCCGTGGGTTTCCCGAATAGAGGCCTTTAAAATTTTCAAGGTCATTTTTTCAAACGCATTTTTCTGCCGATCTGCAGGAATATGAGTGACCATACTTATGTATGTTTGAGATCACGCACATTTCAGCGTCATATCATAGTCACGACAATATCAGTCCATGGGTTTCTCGAATAGAGGCCTTTAAAATTTTCAAGGTCATTTTTTCAAAACGCATTTTTCTGCCGATCTGCAGGAATATGAGTGACCATACTTATGCATTTTTGAGGTCACGCACATGTCAGCGTCATGTCATAGTCACAACAATATCAGTCCGTGGGTTACCCGAATAGAGGCCTTTAAAATTTTCAAGGTCATTTTTTCAAACGCATTTTTCTACCGATCTGCAGGAATATAAGTGACCATACTTATGAAAGTTTGAGGGCACACACATGTCACCGTCATGTCATAGTCACGACAATATCGGTCCGTGGGTTTCTCGAATAGAGCCCGTTGAAATTTTCAAGGTCATTTTTTCAAACGCATTTTTCTGCCGATCTGCAGGAATATGAGTGACCATACTTATGTATGTTTGAGGGCATGCACATGTCAGCGTCATGTCATAGTCACAACAATATCAGTCCGTTAGTTTCCCGAATAGAGGCCTTTAAAATTTTCAAGCTCATTTTTTCAAACGTATTTTTCTGCCGATCTGCAGGAATATGAGTGAACATACTTATGTATGTTTGAGGGCACGCACATGTCAGCGTCATGTCATAGTCACAACAATATCAGTCCGTTAGATTCCCGAATAGAGGCATTTAAAATTTTCAAGCTCATTTTTTCAAACGTATTTTTCTGCCCATCTGCAGGAATATGAGTGACCATACTTATGTATGTTTGAGATCACGCACATGTCAGCGTCATATCATAGTCACGACAATATCAGTCCTTGGGTTTCTCGAATAGAGGCCTTTAAAAGTTTCAAGGTCATTATTTCAAACGCATTTTTCTGCCGATCTGCAGGAATATTAGTGACCATACTTATGTAAGTTTGAGGGCACACACATATCAGCGTCATGTCATAGTCACGACAATATCGGTCAGGGAGTTTCCCGAATAGAGGCCTTTAAAATTTTCAAGCTCATTTTTTTCAAACGCATTTTTCTGCCGATCTGCAGGAATATGAGTGACCATATTTATGTATGTTTAAGATCACGCACATGTCAGCGTCATGTCTTAGTCACAACAATATCAGTCCGATAGTTTCCCGAATAGAGGCCTTTAAATTTTCAAGCTCATTTTTTCAAACGTATTTTTCTGCCGATCTGCAGGAATCTGAGTGACCATACTTATGCATGTATGAGGTCACGCACATGTCAGCGTCATGTCATAGTCACAACAATATCAGTCCGTTAGTTTCCCGAATAGAGGCCTTTAAAATTTTCAAGCTCATTTTTTCAAACGCATTTTTCTGCCGATCTGCAGGAATATGAGTGACCATACTTATGTATGTTTGAGGGCACACACATATCAGCGTCATGTCACAGTCAGGACAATATCGGTCCGTGGGCTTCCCGAATAGAGGCCTTTAAAATTTTCAAGGTCATTTTTTCAAACGCATATTTCTGCCGATCTGCAGGAATATGAGTGACCATACTTATGTATGTTTGAGATCACGCACATGTCAGCGTCGTGTCATAGTCACAACAATATCAGTCCGTTAGTTTCCCGAATAGAGGCCTTTAAAATTTTGAAGCTCATTTTTTCAAACGTATTTTTCTGCCGATCTGCAGGAATATGAGTGACCATACTTATGTATGTTTGAGATCACGCACTTGTCAGCGTCATGTCATAGTCACAATAATATCAGTCCGTTAGTTTCCCGAATAGAGGTCTTTAAATTTTTCAAGCTCATTTTTTCAAACGTATTTTTCTGCCGATCTGCAGGAATATGAGTGACCATACTTATGCATGTTTGAGGTCACGCACATGTCAGCGTTATGTCATAGTCACGACAATATCAGTCCTTGGGTTTCTCGAATAGAGGCCTTTAAAATTTTCAAGGTCATTTTTTCAAACGCATTTTTCTGCCGATCTGCAGGAATATGAGTGACCATACTTATGTATGTTTGAGGGCACACACATATCAGCGTCATGTCATAGTTAGGACAATATCGGTCCGTGGGCTTCCCGAATAGAGGCCTTTAAAATTTTCAAGGTCATTTTTTCAAACGCATATTTCTGCCGATCTGCAGGAATATGAGTGACCATACTTATGTGTGTTTGAGATCACGCACATGTCAGCGTCGTGTCATAGTCACAACAATATCAGTCCGTTAGCTTCCCGAATAGAGGCCTTTAAAATTTTCAAGCTCATTTTTTCAAACGTATTTTTCTGCCGATCTGCAGGAATATGAGTGACCATACTTATGTATGTTTGAGATCACGCACATGTCAGCGTCATATCATAGTCACGACAATATCAGTCCTTGGGTTTCTCGAATAGAGGCCTTTAAAATTTTCAAGGTCATTTTTTCATACGCATTTTTCTGCCGATCTGCAGGAATATGAGTGACCATACTTGTGCATGTTTGAGGTCACGCACATGTCAGCGTCATGTCATAGTCACGACAATATCAGTCCGTGGGTTTACCGAATAGAAGCCTTTAAAATTTTCAAGCTCATTTTTTCAAATGCATTTTTCTGCCGATCTGCAGGAATATGAGTGACCATACTTATGTATGTTTGAGGGCACGCACATGTCAGCTTCATGTCATAGTCACGACAATATCAGTCCTTGGGTTTCTCGAATAGAGGCCTTTAAAATTTTCAAGGTCATTTTTTCAAACGCATTTTTCTGCCGATCTGCAGGAATATGAGTGACCATACTTATGTATGTTTGAGGGCACACACATATCAGCGTCATGTCATAGTCAGGATAATATCGGTCCGTGGGCTTCCCGAATAGAGGCCTTTAAAATTTTCAAGGTCATTTTTTCAAACGCATATTTCTGCCGATCTGCAGGAATATGAGTGACCATACTTATGTGTGTTTGAGATCACGCACATGTCAGCGTCGTGTCATAGTCACAACAATATCAGTCCGTTAGCTTCCCGAATAGAGGCCTTTAAAATTTTCAAGCTCATTTTTTCAAACGTATTTTTCTGCCGATCTGCAGGAATATGAGTGACCATACTTATGTATGTTTGAGATCACGCACATGTCAGCGTCATATCATAGTCACGACAATATCAGTCCGTGGGTTTACAGAATAGAGGCCTTTAAAATTTTCAAGGTCATTTTTTCAAACGCATTTTTCTGCCGATCTGCAGGAATATGAGTGACCATACTTGTGCATGTTTGAGGTCACGCACATGTCAGCGTCATGTCATAGTCACGACAATATCAGTCCGTGGGTTTACCGAATAGAAGCCTTTAAAATTTTCAAGGTCATTTTTTCAAATGCATTTTTCTGCCGATCTGCAGGAATATGAGTGACCATACTTATGTATGTTTGAGGGCACGCACATGTCAGCTTCATGTCATAGTCACAACAATATCAGTCGGTTAGTTTCCCGAATAGAGGCCTTTAAAATTTTCAAGCTCATTTTTTCAAACGTATTTTTCTGCCGATCTGCAGGAATATGAGTGACCATACTTATGCATGTTTGAGGTCACGCACATGTCAGCTTCGTGTCATAGTCACGACAATATTAGTCCTTGGGTTTCCCGAATAGAGGCCTTTAAAATTTTCAAGCTCATTTTTTCAAACGCATTTTTCTGCCGATCTGCAGGAATATGAGTGACCATACTTATGTATGTTTGAGGTCACGCACATGTCAGCTTCATGTCATAGTCACGACAATATTAGTCCTTGGGTTTCCCGAATAGAGGCCTTTAAAATTTTCAAGGTCATTTTTTCAAACGCATTTTTCTGCCGATCTGCAGGAATATGAGTGACCATACTTATGAAAGTTTGAGGGCACACACATGTCACCGTCATGTCATAGTCACGACAATATCGGTCCGTGGGTTTCTCGAATAGAGCCCGTTGAAATTTTCAAGGTCATTTTTTCAAACGCATTTTTCTGCCGATCTGCAGGAATATGAGTGACCATACTTATGTATGTTTGAGGGCATGCACATGTCAGCGTCATGTCATAGTCACAACAATATCAGTCCTTGGGTTTCTCGAATAGAGGCCTTTAAAAGTTTCAAGGTCATTATTTCAAACGCATTTTTCTGCCGATCTGCAGGAATATGAGTGACCATACTTATGTTAGTTTGAGATCACGCACATGTCAGCGTCATATCATAGTCACGACAATATCGGTCAGTGAGTTTCCCGAATAGAGGCCTTTAAAATTTTCAAGGTCATTTTTTCAAACGCATCTTTCTGCCGATCTGCAGGAATATGAGTGACCATACTTATGTATGTTTGAGGGCACGCACATGTCAGCGTCATGTCATAGTCACAACAATATCAGTCCGTTAGTTTCCCGAATAGAGGCCTTTAAAATTTTCAAGCTCATTTTTTCAAACGTATTTTTCTGCCGATCTGCAGGAATATGAGTGACCATACTTATGTATGTTTGAGGGCACGCACATGTCAGCGTCATGTCATAGTCACAACAATATCAGTCCGTTAGTTTCCCGAATAGAGGCCTTTAAAATTTTCAAGCTCATTTTTTCAAACGTATTTTTCTGCCGATCTGCAGGAATATGAGTGACCATACTTATGTATGTTTGAGATCACGCACATGTCAGCGTCATATCATAGTCACGACAATATCAGTCCTTGGGTTTCTCGAATAGAGGCCTTTAAAATTTTCAAGGTCATTTTTTCAAACGCATTTTTCTGCCGATCTGCAGGAATATGAGTGACCATACTTATGTATGTTTGAGGGCACACACATATCAGCGTCATGTCATAGTCAGGACAATATCGGTCCGTGGGCTTCCCGAATAGAGGCCTTTAAAATCTTCAAGGTCATTTTTTCAAACGCATATTTCTGCCGATCTGCAGGAATATGAGTGACCATACTTATGTACGTTTGAGATCACGCACATGTCAGCGTCGTGTCATAGTCACAACAATATCAGTCCGTTAGCTTCCCGAATAAAGGCCTTTAAAATTTTCAAGCTCATTTTTTCAAACGTATTTTTCTGCCGATCTGCAGGAATATGAGTGACCATACTTATGTATGTTTGAGATCACGCACATGTCAGCGTCATATCATAGTCACGACAATATGAGTCCTTGGGTTTCTCGAATAGAGGCCTTTAATATTTTCAAGGTCATTTTTTCAAACGCATTTTTCTGCCGATCTGCAGGAATATAAGTGACCATACTTATGCATGTTTGAGGTTACGCACATGTCAGCGTCATGTCATAGTCACGACAATATCAGTCCGTGGGTTTCCCGAATAGAGGCCTTTAAAATTTTCAAGGTCATTTTTTCAAACGCATTTTTCTGCCGATCTGCAGGAATATTAGTGACCATACTTATGTATGTTTGAGGGCCACACATATCAGCGTCATGTCATAGTCACGACAATATCGGTCAGTGAGTTTCCCGAATAGAGGCATTTAAAATTTTCAAGCTCATTTTTTTTCAAACGCATTTTTCTCCCGATCTGCAGGAATATGAGTGACCATATTTATGTATGTTTAAGATCACGCACATGTCAGCGTCATGTCATAGTCACAACAATATCAGTCCGTTAGTTTCCCGAATAGAGGCCTTTAAAATTTTCAAGCTCATTTTTTCAAACGTATTTTTCTGCCGATCTGCAGGAATATGAGTGACCATACTTATGCATGTATGAGGTCACGCACATGTCAGCGTCATGTCATAGTCACAACAATATCAGTCCGTTAGTTTCCCGAATAGAGGCCTTTAAAATTTTCAAGCTCATTTTTTCAAACGCATTTTTCTGCCGATCTGCAGGAATATGAGTGACCATACTTATGTATGTTTGAGGGCACACACATATCAGCGTCATGTCATAGTCACGACAATATCGGTCCGTGAGTTTCCCGAATAGAGGCCTTTAAAATTTTCAAGCTCATTTTTTTCAAACGTATTTTTCTGCCGATCTGCAGGAATATGAGTGACCATATTTATGTATGTTTAAGATCACGCACATGTCAGCGTCGTGTCATAGTCACAACAATATCAGTCCGTTAGTTTCCCGAACAGAGGCCTTTAAAATTTTCAAGCTCATTTTTTCAAACGCATTTTTCTGCCGATCTGCAGGAATATGAGTGACCATACTTATGTATGTTTGAGGGCACACACATATCAGCGTCATGTCATAGTCAGGACAATATCGGTCCGTGGGCTTCCCGAATAGAGGTCTTTAAAATTTTCAAGGTCATTTTTTCAAACGCATATTTCTGCCGATCTGCAGGAATATGAGTGACCATACTTATGTATGTTTGAGATCACGCACATGTCAGCGTCGTGTCATAGTCACGACAATATCAGTCCTTGGGTTTCTCGAATAGAGGCCTTTAAAATTTTCAAGCTCATTTTTTCAAACGCATTTTTCTGCCGATCTGCAGGAATATGAGTGACCATACTTATGCATGTTTGAGGTCACCCACATGTCAGCGTCATATCATAGTCACAACAATATCAGTCCGTTAGTTTCCCGAATAGAGGCCTTTAAAATTTTCAAGGTCATTTTTTCAAACGCATTTTTCTGCCGATCTGCAGGAATATGAGTGACCATACTTATGCATGCTTGAGGTCACGCACATGTCAGAGTCAGGTCATAGTCACAACAATATCAGTCAGTTAGTTTCCCGAATAGAGGCCTTTAAAATTTTCAAGCTCATTTTTTCAAACGTATTTTTCTGCCGATCTGCAGGAATATGAGTGACCATACTTATGCATGTTTGAGGTCACGCACATGTCAGCGTCATATCATAGTCACGACAATATCAGTCCTTGGGTTTGTCGAATAGAGACTTTTAAAATTTTCAAGGTCATTTTTTCAAACGCATTTTTCTGGCGATCTGCAGGAATATGAGTGACCATACTTATGCATGTTTGAGGTCACCCACATGTCAGCGTCATATCATAGTCACGACAATATCGGTCAGTGAGTTTCCCGAATAGAGGCCTTTAAAATTTTCAAGGTCATTTCTTCAAACGCATTTTTCTGCCGATCCGCAGGAATATGAGTGACCATACTTATGCATGTTTGAGGTCACGAACATGTCAGCGTCATGTCATAGTCACAACTATATCAGTCCGTTAGTTTCCCGAATAGAGGCCTTTAAAATTTTCAAGGTCATTTTTTCAAACGCATTTTTCTGCCGATCTGCAGGAATATGAGTGACCATACTTATGCATGCTTGAGGTCACGCACATGTCAGCGTCATGTCATAGTCACAACAATATCAGTCCGTTAGTTTCCCGAATAGAGGCCTTTAAAATTTTCAAGGTCATTTTTTCAAACGCATTTTTCTGCCGATCTGCAGGAATATGAGTGACCATATTTATGTATGTTTAAGATCACGCACATGTCAGCGTCGTGTCATAGTCACAACAATATCAGTCCGTTAGTTTCTCGAACAGAGGCCTTTAAAATTTTCAAGGTCATTTTTTCAAACGCATTTTTCTGCCGATCTGCAGGAATATGAGTGACCATACTTATGTATGTTTGAGATCACGCACATGTCAGCGTCATATCATAGTCACAACAATATCAGTCCGTTAGTTTCCCGAATAGAGGCCTTTAAAATTTTCAAGGTCATTTTTTCAAACGCATTTTTCTGCCGATCTGCAGGAATATGAGTGACCATATTTATGTATGTTTGAGATCACGCACATGTCAGCGTCATATCATAGTCACGACAATATCGGTCCGTGGGTTTCTCGAATAGAGCCCTTTGAAATTTTCAAGGTCATTTTTTCAAACGCATTTTACTGCCGATCTGCAGGAATATGAGTGACCATACTTATGTATGTTTAAGGGCACGCACATGTCAGCGTCATGTCATAGTCACAACAATATCAGTCCGTTAGTTTCCCGAATAGAGGCCTTTAAAATTTTCAAGCTCATTTTTTCAAACGTATTTTTCTGCCGATCTGCAGGAATATGAGTGACCATACTTATGCATGTTTGAGGTCACGCACATGTCAGCGTCATATCATAGTCACGACAATATCAGTCCTTGGGTTTCTCGAATAGAGGCCTTTAAAATTTTCAAGGTCATTTTTTCAAACGCAATTCTCTGCCGATCTGCAGGAATATGAGTGACCATACTTATGTATGTTTGAGATCACGCACATGTCAGCGTCATATCATAGTCACGACAATATCAGTCCTTGGGTTTCTCGAATAGAGGCCTTTAAAAGTTTCAAGGTCATTATTTCAAACGCATTTTTCTGCCGATCTGCAGGAATATTAGTGACCATACTTATGTATGTTTGAGGGCACACACATATCAGCGTCATGTCATAGTCACGACATTATCGGTCAGTGAGTTTCCCGAATAGAGGCCTTTAAAATTTTCAAGCTCATTTTTTTCAAACGCATTTTTCTGCCGATCTGCAGGAATATGAGTGACCATATTTATGTATCTTTAAGATCACGCACATGTCAGCGTCATGTCTTAGTCACAACAATATCAGTCCGATAGTTTCCCGAATAGAGGCCTTTAAATTTTCAAGCTCATTTTTTCAAACGTATTTTTCTGCCGATCTGCAGGAATCTGAGTGACCATACTTATGCATGTATGAGGTCACGCACATGTCAGCGTCATGTCATAGTCACAACAATATCAGTCCGTTAGTTTCCCGAATAGAGGCCTTTAAAATTTTCAAGCTCATTTTTCAAACGCATTTTTCTGCCGATCTGCAGGAATATGAGTGACCATACTTATGTATGTTTGAGGGCACGCAGATGTCAGCGTCATGTCATAGTCACAAAAATATCAGTCCGTTAGTTTCCCGAATAGAGGCCTTTAAAATTTTCAAGCTCATTTTTTCAAACGCATTATTCTGCCGATCAGCAGGAATATGAGTGACCATACTTATGTATCTTTGAGGTCACGCACAAGTCAGCGTCACATCATAGTCACGACAATATCAGTCCGTGGGTTTACCGAATAGAGGCCTTTAAAATTTTCAAGGTCATCTTTCAAACGCATTTTTCTGCCGATCTGCAGGAATATGAGTGACCATACTTATGTATGTTTGAGATCACGCACATGTCAGCGTCATGTCATAGTCACGACAATATCAGTCCGTGGGTTTCCCGAATAGAGGCCTTTAAAATTTTCAAGGTCATTTTTTCAAACGTATTTTTCTGCCGATCTGCAGGAATATGAGTGACCATACTTATGTATGTTTGAGATCACGCACATTTCAGCGTTATATCATAGTCACGACAATATCAGTCCATGGGTTTCTCGAATAGAGGCCTTTAAAATTTTCAAGGTCATTTTTTCAAAACGCATTTTTCTGCCGATCTGCAGGAATATGAGTGACCATACTTATGCATTTTTGAGGTCACGCACATGTCAGCGTCATGTCATAGTCACAACAATATCAGTCCGTGGGTTACCCGAATAGAGGCCTTTAAAATTTTCAAGGTCATTTTTTCAAACGCATTTTTCTGCCGATCTGCAGGAATATGAGTGACCATACTTATGAAAGTTTGAGGGCACACACATGTCACCGTCATGTCATAGTCACGACAATATCGGTCCGTGGGTTTC
The DNA here is from genome assembly GCF_977971745.1 of Zootermopsis nevadensis. Lineage (NCBI taxonomy): Eukaryota > Metazoa > Arthropoda > Insecta > Blattodea > Termopsidae > Zootermopsis > Zootermopsis nevadensis. The sequence continues at coordinate 7,636,853 of NW_028259140.1, read as the reverse complement.
TCGAATAGAGCCCGTTGAAATTTTCAAGGTCATTTTTTCAAACGCATTTTTCTGCCGATCTGCAGGAATATGAGTGACCATACTTATGTATGTTTGAGGGCATGCACATGTCAGCGTCATGTCATAGTCACAACAATATCAGTCCGTTAGTTTCCCGAATAGAGGCCTTTAAAATTTTCAAGCTCATTTTTTCAAACGTATTTTTCTGCCGATCTGCAGGAATATGAGTGAACATACTTATGTATGTTTGAGGGCACGCACATGTCAGCGTCATGTCATAGTCACAACAATATCAGTCCGTTAGATTCCCGAATAGAGGCCTTTAAAATTTTCAAGCTCATTTTTTCAAACGTATTTTTCTGCCCATCTGCAGGAATATGAGTGACCATACTTATGTATGTTTGAGATCACGCACATGTCAGCGTCATATCATAGTCACGACAATATCAGTCCTTGGGTTTCTCGAATAGAGGCCTTTAAAAGTTTCAAGGTCATTATTTCAAACGCATTTTTCTGCCGATCTGCAGGAATATTAGTGACCATACTTATGTATGTTTGAGGGCACACACATATCAGCGTCATGTCATAGTCACGACAATATCGGTCAGTGAGTTTCCCGAATAGAGGCCTTTAAAATTTTCAAGCTCATTTTTTTCAAACGCATTTTTCTGCCGATCTGCAGGAATATGAGTGACCATATTTATGTATGTTTAAGATCACGCACATGTCAGCGTCATGTCTTAGTCACAACAATATCAGTCCGATAGTTTCCCGAATAGAGGCCTTTAAAATTTTCAAGCTCATTTTTTCAAACGTATTTTTCTGCCGATCTGCAGGAATCTGAGTGACCATACTTATGCATGTATGAGGTCACGCACATGTCAGCGTCATGTCATAGTAACGACAATATCAGTCCACGGGTTTACCGAATAGAGGCCTTTAAAATTTTCAAGCTCATTTTTTCAAACTCATTTTTCTGCCGATCTGCAGGAATATGAGTGACCATACTTATGTATGTTTGAGGGCACGCAGATGTCAGCGTCATGTCATAGTCACAACAATATCAGTCCGTTAGTTTCCCGAATAGAGGCCTTTAAAATTTTCAAGCTCATTTTTTCAAACGCATTATTCTGCCGATCAGCAGGAATATGAGTGACCATACTTATGTATCTTTGAGGTCACGCACAAGTCAGCGTCACATCATAGTCACGACAATATCAGTCCGTGGGTTTACAGAATAGAGGCCTTTAAAATTTTCAAGGTCATCTTTTCAAACGCATTTTTCTGCCGATCTGCAGGAATATGAGTGACCATACTTATGTATGTTTGAGATCACGCACATGTCAGCGTCATGTCATAGTCACGACAATATCAGTCCGTGGGTTTCCCGAATAGAGGCCTTTAAAATTTTCAAGGTCATTTTTTCAAACGTATTTTTCTGCCGATCTGCAGGAATATGAGTGACCATACTTATGTATGTTTGAGATCACGCACATTTCAGCGTCATATCATAGTCACGACAATATCAGTCCATGGGTTTCTCGAATAGAGGCCTTTAAAATTTTCAAGGTCATTTTTTCAAAACGCATTTTTCTGCCGATCTGCAGGAATATGAGTGACCATACTTATGCATTTTTGAGGTCACGCACATGTCAGCGTCATGTCATAGTCACAACAATATCAGTCCGTGGGTTACCCGAATAGAGGCCTTTAAAATTTTCAAGGTCATTTTTTCAAACGCATTTTTCTGCCGATCTGCAGGAATATGAGTGACCATACTTATGAAAGTTTGAGGGCACACACATGTCACCGTCATGTCATAGTCACGACAATATCGGTCCGTGGGTTTCTCGAATAGAGCCCGTTGAAATTTTCAAGGTCATTTTTTCAAACGCATTTTTCTGCCGACCTGCAGGAATATGAGTGACCATACTTATGTATGTTTGAGGGCATGCACATGTCAGCGTCATGTCATAGTCACAACAATATCAGTCCGTTAGTTTCCCGAATAGAGGCCTTTAAAATTTTCAAGCTCATTTTTTCAAACGTATTTTTCTGCCGATCTGCAGGAATATGAGTGAACATACTTATGTATGTTTGAGGGCACGCACATGTCAGCGTCATGTCATAGTCACAACAATATCAGTCCGTTAGATTCCCGAATAGAGGCCTTTAAAATTTTCAAGCTCATTTTTTCAAACGTATTTTTCTGCCCATCTGCAGGAATATGAGTGACCATACTTATGTATGTTTGAGATCACGCACATGTCAGCGTCATATCATAGTCACGACAATATCAGTCCTTGGGTTTCTCGAATAGAGGCCTTTAAAAGTTTCAAGGTCATTATTTGAAACGCATTTTTCTGTCGATCTGCAGGAATATTAGTGACCATACTTATGTATGTTTGAGGGCACACACATATCAGCGTCATGTCATAGTCACGACAATATCGGTCAGTGAGTTTCCCGAATAGAGGCCTTTAAAATTTTCAAGCTCATTTTTTTCAAACGCATTTTTCTGCCGATCTGCAGGAATATGAGTGACCATATTTATGTATGTTTAAGATCACGCACATGTCAGCGTCATGTCTTAGTCACAACAATATCAGTCCGATAGTTTCCCGAATAGAGGCCTTTAAATTTTCAAGCTCATTTTTTCAAACGTATTTTTCTGCCGATCTGCAGGAATCTGAGTGACCATACTTATGCATGTATGAGGTCACGCACATGTCAGCGTCATGTCATAGTCACAACAATATCAGTCCGTTAGTTTCCCGAATAGAGGCCTTTAAAATTTTCAAGCTCATTTTTTCAAACGCATTTTTCTGCCGATCTGCAGGAATATGAGTGACCATACTTATGTATGTTTGAGGGCACACACATATCAGCGTCATGTCACAGTCAGGACAATATCGGTCAGTGGGCTTCCCGAATAGAGGCCTTTAAAATTTTCAAGGTCATTTTTTCAAACGCATATTTCTGCCGATCTGCAGGAATATGAGTGACCATACTTATGTATGTTTGAGATCACGCACATGTCAGCGTCGTGTCATAGTCACAACAATATCAGTCCGTTAGTTTCCCGAATAGAGGCCTTTAAAATTTTGAAGCTCATTTTTTCAAACGTATTTTTCTGCTGATCTGCAGGAATATGAGTGACCATACTTATGTATGTTTGAGATCACGCACTTGTCAGCGTCATGTCATAGTCACAATAATATCAGTCCGTTAGTTTCCCGAATAGAGGCCTTTAAATTTTTCAAGCTCATTTTTTCAAACGTATTTTTCTGCCGATCTGCAGGAATATGAGTGACCATACTTATGCATGTTTGAGGTCACGCACATGTCAGCGTTATGTCATAGTCACGACAATATCAGTCCTTGGGTTTCTCGAATAGAGGCCTTTAAAATTTTCAAGGTCATTTTTTCAAACGCATTTTTCTGCCGATCTGCAGGAATATGAGTGACCATACTTATGTATGTTTGAGGGCACACACATATCAGCGTCATGTCATAGTCAGGACAATATCGGTCCGTGGGCTTCCCGAATAGAGGCCTTTAAAATTTTCAAGGTCATTTTTTCAAACGCATATTTCTGCCGATCTGCAGGAATATGAGTGACCATACTTATGTGTGTTTGAGATCACGCACATGTCAGCGTCGTGTCATAGTCACAACAATATCAGTCCGTTAGCTTCCCGAATAGAGGCCTTTAAAATTTTCAAGCTCATTTTTTCAAACGTATTTTTCTGCCGATCTGCAGGAATATGAGTGACCATACTTATGTATGTTTGAGATCACGCACATGTCAGCGTCATATCATAGTCACGACAATATCAGTCCTTGGGTTTCTCGAATAGAGGCCTTTAAAATTTTCAAGGTCATTTTTTCTTACGCATTTTTCTGCCGATCTGCAGGAATATGAGTGACCATACTTGTGCATGTTTGAGGTCACGCACATGTCAGCGTCATGTCATAGTCACGACAATATCAGTCCGTGGGTTTACCGAATAGAAGCCTTTAAATTTTTCAAGGTCATTTTTTCAAATGCATTTTTCTGCCGATCTGCAGGAATATGAGTGACCATACTTATGTATGTTTGAGGGCACGCACATGTCAGCTTCATGTCATAGTCACGACAATATCAGTCCTTGGGTTTCTCGAATAGAGGCCTTTAAAATTTTCAAGGTCATTTTTTCAAACGCATTTTTCTGCCGATCTGCAGGAATATGAGTGACCATACTTATGTATGTTTGAGGGCACACACATATCAGCGTCATGTCATAGTCAGGATAATATCGGTCCGTGGGCTTCCCGAATAGAGGCCTTTAAAATTTTCAAGGTCATTTTTTCAAACGCATATTTCTGCCGATCTGCAGGAATATGAGTGACCATACTTATGTGTGTTTGAGATCACGCACATGTCAGCGTCGTGTCATAGTCACAACAATATCAGTCCGTTAGCTTCCCGAATAGAGGCCTTTAAAATTTTCAAGCTCATTTTTTCAAACGTATTTTTCTGCCGATCTGCAGGAATATGAGTGACCATACTTATGTATGTTTGAGATCACGCACATGTCAGCGTCATATCATAGTCACGACAATATCAGTCCTTGGGTTTCTCGAATAGAGGCCTTTAAAATTTTCAAGGTCATTTTTTGAAACGCATTTTTCTGCCGATCTGCAGGAATATGAGTGACCATACTTGTGCATGTTTGAGGTCACGCACATGTCAGCGTCATGTCATAGTCACGACAATATCAGTCCGTGGGTTTACCGAATAGAAGCCTTTAAAATTTTCAAGGTCATTTTTTCAAATGCATTTTTCTGCCGATCTGCAGGAATATGAGTGACCATACTTATGTATGTTTGAGGGCACGCACATGTCAGCTTCATGTCATAGTCACAACAATATCAGTCGGTTAGTTTCCCGAATAGAGGCCTTTAAAATTTTCAAGCTCATTTTTTCAAACGTATTTTTCTGCCGATCTGCAGGAATATGAGTGACCATACTTATGCATGTTTGAGGTCACGCACATGTCAGCTTCATGTCATAGTCACGACAATATTAGTCCTTGGGTTTCCCGAATAGAGGCCTTTAAAATTTTCAAGCTCATTTTTTCAAACGCATTTTTCTGCCGATCTGCAGGAATATGAGTGACCATACTTATGTATGTTTGAGGTAACGCACATGTCAGCGTCATATCATAGTATCGACAATATCAGTCCATGGGTTTACCGAATAGAGGCCTTTAAAATTTTCAAGCTCATTTTTTCAAACTCATTTTTCTGCCGATCTGCAGGAATATGAGTGACCATACTTATGTATGTTTGAGGGCACGCACATGTCAGCGTCATGTCATAGTCACAACAATATCAGTCAGTGGGTTTCCCGAATAGAGGCCTTTACAATTTTCAAGGTCATTTTTTCAAACGTATTTTTCTGCCGATCTGCAGGAATATGAGTGACCATACTTATGTATGTTTGAGATCACGAACATGTCAGCGTCATATCATAGTCACGACAATATCGGTCAGTGCGTTTCCCGAATAGAGGCCTTTAAAATTTTCAAGGTCATTTTTTCAAACGCATCTTTCTGCCGATCTGCAGGAATATGAGTGACCATACTTATGTATGTTTGAGGGCACGCACATGTCAGCGTCATGTCATAGTCACAACAATATCAGTCCGTTAGTTTCCCGAATAGAGGCCTTTAAAATTTTCAAGCTCATTTTTTCAAACGTATTTTTCTGCCGATCTGCAGGAATATGAGTGACTATACTTATGTATGTTTGAGGGCACGCACATGTCAGCGTCATGTCATAGTCACAACAATATCAGTCCGTTAGTTTCCCGAATAGAGGCCTTTAAAATTTTCAAGCTCATTTTTTCAAACGTATTTTTCTGCCGATCTGCAGGAATATGAGTGACCATACTTATGTATGTTTGAGATCACGCACATGTCAGCGTCATATCATAGTCACGACAATATCAGTCCTTGGGTTTCTCGAATAGAGGCCTTTAAAATTTTCAAGGTCATTTTTTCAAACGCATTTTTCTGCCGATCTGCAGGAATATGAGTGACCATACTTATGTATGTTTGAGGGCACACACATATCAGCGTCATGTCATAGTCAGGACAATATCGGTCCGTGGGCTTCCCGAATAGAGGCCTTTAAAATCTTCAAGGTCATTTTTTCAAACGCATATTTCTGCCGATCTGCAGGAATATGAGTGACCATACTTATGTATGTTTGAGATCACGCACATGTCAGCGTCGTGTCATAGTCACAACAATATCAGTCCGTTAGCTTCCCGAATAAAGGCCTTTAAAATTTTCAAGCTCATTTTTTCAAACGTATTTTTCTGCCGATCTGCAGGAATATGAGTGACCATACTTATGTATGTTTGAGATCACGCACATGTCAGCGTCATATCATAGTCACGACAATATGAGTCCTTGGGTTTCTCGAATAGAGGCCTTTAATATTTTCAAGGTCATTTTTTCAAACGCATTTTTCTGCCGATCTGCAGGAATATAAGTGACCATACTTATGCATGTTTGAGGTTACGCACATGTCAGCGTCATGTCATAGTCACGACAATATCAGTCCGTGGGTTTCCCGAAAAGAGGCCTTTAAAATTTTCAAGGTCATTTTTTCAAACGCATTTTTCTGCCGATCTGCAGGAATATTAGTGACCATACTTATGTATGTTTGAGGGCCACACATATCAGCGTCATGTCATAGTCACGACAATATCGGTCAGTGAGTTTCCCGAATAGAGGCATTTAAAATTTTCAAGCTCATTTTTTTTCAAACGCATTTTTCTCCCGATCTGCAGGAATATGAGTGACCATATTTATGTATGTTTAAGATCACGCACATGTCAGCGTCATGTCATAGTCACAACAATATCAGTCCGTTAGTTTCCCGAATAGAGGCCTTTAAAATTTTCAAGCTCATTTTTTCAAACGTATTTTTCTGCCGATCTGCAGGTTTATGAGTGACCATACTTATGCATGTATGAGGTCACGCACATGTCAGCGTCATGTCATAGTCACAACAATATCAGTCCGTTAGTTTCCCGAATAGAGGCCTTTAAAATTTTCAAGCTCATTTTTTCAAACGCATTTTTCTGCCGATCTGCAGGAATATGAGTGACCATACTTAAGTATGTTTGAGGGCACACACATATCAGCGTCATGTCATAGTCACGACAATATCGGTCAGTGAGTTTCCCGAATAGAGGCCTTTAAAATTATCAAGCTCATTTTTTTCAAACGCATTTTTCTGCCGATCTGCAGGAATATGAGTGACCATATTTATGTATGTTTAAGATCACGCACATGTCAGCGTCGTGTCATAGTCACAACAATATCAGTCGGTTAGTTTCCCGAACAGAGGCCTTTAAAATTTTCAAGCTCATTTTTTCAAACGCATTTTTCTGCCGATCTGCAGGAATATGAGTGACCATACTTATGTATGTTTGAGGGCACACACATATCAGCGTCATGTCATAGTCAGGACAATATCGGTCCGTGGGCTTCCCGAATAGAGGTCTTTAAAATTTTCAAGGTCATTTTTTCAAACGCATATTTCTGCCGATCTGCAGGAATATGAGTGACCATACTTATGTATGTTTGAGATCACGCACATGTCAGCGTCGTGTCATAGTCACGACAATATCAGTCCTTGGGTTTCTCGAATAGAGGCCTTTAAAATTTTCAAGCTCATTTTTTCAAACGCATTTTTCTGCCGATCTGCAGGAATATGAGTGACCATACTTATGCATGTTTGAGGTCACCCACATGTCAGCGTCATATCATAGTCACAACAATATCAGTCCGTTAGTTTCCCGAATAGAGGCCTTTAAAATTTTCAAGGTCATTTTTTCAAACGCATTTTTCTGCCGATCTGCAGGAATATGAGTGACAATACTTATGCATGCTTGAGGTCACGCACATGTCAGCGTCATGTCATAGTCACAACAATATCAGTCAGTTAGTTTCCCGAATAGAGGCCTTTAAAATTTTCAAGCTCATTTTTTCAAACGTATTTTTCTGCCGATCTGCAGGAATATGAGTGACCATACTTATGCATGTTTGAGGTCACGCACATGTCAGCGTCATATCATAGTCACGACAATATCAGTCCTTGGGTTTGTCGAATAGAGACTTTTAAAATTTTCAAGGTCATTTTTTCAAACGCATTTTTCTGGCGATCTGCAGGAATATGAGTGACCATACTTATGCATGTTTGAGGTCACCCACATGTCAGCGTCATATCATAGTCACGACAATATCGGTCAGTGAGTTTCCCGAATAGAGGCCTTTAAAATTTTCAAGGTCATTTCTTCAAACGCATTTTTCTGCCGATCCGCAGGAATATGAGTGACCATACTTATGCATGTTTGAGGTCACGAACATGTCAGCGTCATGTCATAGTCACAACTATATCAGTCCGTTAGTTTCCCGAATAGAGGCCTTTAAAATTTTCAAGGTCATTTTTTCAAACGCATTTTTCTGCCGATCTGCAGGAATATGAGTGACCATACTTATGCATGCTTGAGGTCACGCACATGTCAGCGTCATGTCATAGTCACAACAATATCAGTCCGTTAGTTTCCCGAATAGAGGCCTTTAAAATTTTCAAGGTCATTTTTTCAAACGCATTTTTCTGCCGATCTGCAGGAATATGAGTCACCATATTTATGTATGTTTAAGATCACGCACATGTCAGCGTCGTGTCATAGTCACAACAATATCAGTCCGTTAGTTTCTCGAACAGAGGCCTTTAAAATTTTCAAGGTCATTTTTTCAAACGCATTTTTCTGCCGATCTGCAGGAATATGAGTGACCATACTTATGTATGTTTGAGATCACGCACATGTCAGCGTCATGTCATAGTCACAACAATATCAGTCCGTTAGTTTCCCGAATAGAGGCCTTTAAAATTTTCAAGGTCATTTTTTCAAACGCATTTTTCTGCCGATCTGCATGAATATGAGTGACCATATTTATGTATGTTTGAGATCACGCACATGTCAGCGTCATATCATAGTCACGACAATATCGGTCCGTGGGTTTCTCGAATAGAGCCCTTTGAAATTTTCAAGGTCATTTTTTCAAACGCATTTTACTGCCGATCTGCAGGAATATGAGTGACCATACTTATGTATGTTTAAGGGCACGCACATGTCAGCGTCATGTCATAGTCACAACAATATCAGTCCGTTAGTTTCCCGAATAGAGGCCTTTAAAATTTTCAAGCTCATTTTTCAAACGTATTTTTCTGCCGATCTGCAGGAATATGAGTGACCATACTTATGCATGTTTGAGGTCACGCACATGTCAGCGTCATATCATAGTCACGACAATATCAGTCCTTGGGTTTCTCGAATAGAGGCCTTTAAAATTTTCAAGGTCATTTTTTCAAACGCAATTCTCTGCCGATCTGCAGGAATATGAGTGACCATACTTATGCATGTTTGAGGTCACCCACATGTCAGCGTCATATCATAGTCACGACAATATCAGTCCAAAGGTTTCTCGAATAGAGGCCTTTAAAATTTTCAAGGTCATTTCTTCAAACGCATTTTTCTGCCGATCCGCAGGAATATGAGTGACCATACTTATGCATGTTTGAGGTCACGAACATGTCAGCATCATGTCATAGTCACAACAATATCAGTCCGTTAGTTTCCCGAATAGAGGCCTTTAAAATTTTCAAGGTCATTTTTTCAAACGCATTTTTCTGCCGATCTGCAGGAATATGAGTGACCTTACTTATGCATGCTTGAGGTCACGCACATGTCAGCGTCATGTCATAGTCACAACAATAGCAGTCCGTTAGTTTCCCGAATAGAGGCCTTTAAAATTTTCAAGGTCATTTTTTCAAACGCATTTTTCTGCCGATCTGCAGGAATATAAGTGACCATATTTATGTACGTTTAAGATCACGCACATGTCAGCGTCGTGTCATAGTCACAACAATATCAGTCCGTTAGTTTCCCGAACAGAGGCCTTTAAAATTTTCAAGGTCATTTTTTCAAACGCATTTTTCTGCCGATCTGCAGGAATATGAGTGACCATACTTATGTATGTTTGAGATCACGCACATGTCAGCGTCATGTCATAGTCACAACAATATCAGTCCGTTAGTTTCCCGAATAGAGGCTTTTAAAATTTTCAATCTCATTTTTTCAAACGCATTTTTCTGCCGATCTGCAGGAATATGAGTGACCATATTTATGTATGTTTGAGATCACGCACATGTCAGCGTCATATCATAGTCACGACAATATCAGTCCGTTAGTTTCCCGAATAGAGGCCTTTAAAATTTTCAAGGTCATTTTTTCAAACGCATTTTTCTGCCGATCTGCAGGAATATGAGTGACCATACTTATGTATGTTTAAGGGCACGCACATGTCAGCGTCATGTCATAGTCACAACAATATCAGTCCGTTAGTTTCCCGAATAGAGGCCTTTAAAATTTTCAAGCTCATTTTTTCAAACGTATTTTTCTGCCGATCTGCAGGAATATGAGTGACCATACTTATGTATGTTTGAGGGCACGCACATGTCAGCGTCATGTCATAGTCACAACAATATCAGTCCGTTAGGTTCCCGAATGAAGGCCTTTAAAATTTTCAAGCTCATTTTTTCAAACGTATTTTTCTGCCGATCTGCAGGAATATGAGTGACCATACTTATGTATGTTTGAGATCACGCACATGTCAGCGTCATATCATAGTCACGACAATATGAGTCCTTGGGTTTCTCGAATAGAGGCCTTTAAAATTTTCAAGGTCATTTTTTCAAACGCATTTTTCTGCCGATCTGTAGGAATATAAGTGACCATACTTATGCATGTTTGAGGTCACGCACATGTCAGCGTCATGTCATAGTCACAACAATATCAGTCCGTTAGTTTCCCGAATAGAGGCCTTTAAAATTTTCAAGGTCATTTTTTCAAACGCATTTTTCTGCCGATCTGCAGGAATATGAGTGACCATACTTATGTATGTTTGAGATCACGCACTTGTCAGCGTCGTGTCATAGTCACAACAATATCAGTCCGTTAGTTTCCCGAATAGAGGCCTTTAAAATTTTCAAGCTCATTTTTTCAAACGTATTTTTCTGCCGATCTGTAGGAATATGAGTGACCTTACTTATGCATGCTTGAGGTCACGCACATGTCAGCGTCATATCTTAGTCACGACAATATCAGTCCTTGGGTTTCTCGAATAGAGGCCTTTAAAATTTTCAAGGTCATTTTTTCAAACGCATTTTTCTGCCGATCTGCAGGAATATGATTAACCATACTTGTGCATGTTTAAGGGCACGCACATGTCAGCGTCATGTCATAGTCACAACAATATCAGTCCGTTAGTTTCCCGAATAGAGGCCTTTAAAATTTTCAAGGTCATTTTTTCAAACGCATTTTTCTGCCGATCTGCAGGAATATGAGTGACCATATTTATGTATGTTTGAGATCACGCACATGTCAGCGTCATATCATAGTCACGACAATATCGGTCCGTGGGTTTCTCGAATAGAGCCCTTTGAAATTTTCAAGGTCATTTTTTCAAACGCATTTTTCTGCCGATCTGCAGGAATATGAGTGACCATACTTATGTATGTTTAAGGGCACGCACATGTAAGCGTCATGTCATAGTCACAACAATATCAGTCCGTTAGTTTCCCGAATAGAGGCCTTTAAAATTTTCAAGCTCATTTTTTCAAACGTATTTTTCTGCCGATCTGCAGGAATATGAGTGACCATACTTATGCATGTTTGAGGTCACGCACATGTCAGCGTCATATCATAATCACGACAATATCAGTCCTTGGGTTTCTCGAATAGAGGCCTTTAAAATTTTCAAGGTCATTTTTTCAAACGCAATTCTCTGCCGATCTGCAGGAATATGAGTGACCATACTTATGCATGTTTGAGGTCACCCACATGTCAGCGTCATATCATAGTCACGACAATATCAGTCCACAGGTTTCTCGAATAGAGGCCTTTAAAATTTTCAAGGTCATTTCTTCAAACGCATTTTTCTGCCGATCCGCAGGAATATGAGTGACCATACTTATGCATGTTTGAGGTCACGAACATGTCAGCGTCATGTCATAGTCACAACAATATAAGTCCGTTAGTATCCCGAATAGAGGCCTTTAAAATTTTCAAGGTCATTTTTTCAAACGCATTTTTCTGCCGATCTGCAGGAATATGAGTGACCTTACTTATGCATGCTTGAGGTCACGCACATGTCAGCGTCATGTCATAGTCACAACAATATCAGTCCGTTAGTTTCCCGAATAGAGACCTTTAAAATTTTCAAGGTCATTTTTTCAAACGCATTTTTCTGCCGATCTGCAGGAATATGAGTGACCATATTTATGTACGTTTAAGATCACGCACATGTCAGCGTCGTGTCATAGTCACAACAATATCAGTCCGTTAGTTTCCCGAACAGAGGCCTTTAAAATTTTCAAGGTCATTTTTTCAAACGTATTTTTCTGCCGATCTGCAGGAATATGAGTGACCATACTTATGTATGTTTGAGGGCACGCACATGTCAGCGTCATGTCATAGTCACAACAATATCAGTCCGTTAGTTTCCCGAATAGAGGCCTTTAAAATTTTCAAGGTCATTTTTTCAAACGTATTTTTCTGCCGATCTGCAGGAATATGAGTGACCATACTTATGTATGTTTGAGATCACGCACATGTCAGCGTCATATCATAGTCACGACAATATCAGTCTTTGGGTTTCTCGAATAGAGGCCTTTAAAATTTTCAAGGTCATTTTTTCAAACGCATTTTTCTGCCGATCAGCAGGAATATGAGTGACCATACTTATGTATGTTTGAGGGCACACACATATCAGCGTCATGTCATAGTCAGGACAATATCGGTCCGTGGGCTTCCCGAATAGAGGCCTTTAAAATTTTCAAGGTCATTTTTTCAAACGCATAATTCTGCCGATCTGCAGGAATATGAGTGACCATACTTATGTATGTTTGAGATCACGCACATGTCAGCGTCGTGTCATAGTCACAACAATATCAGTCCGTTAGCTTCCCGAATAAAGGCCTTTAAAATTTTCAAGCTCATTTATTCAAACGCATTTTTCTGCCGATCTGCAGGAATATGAGTGACCATACTTATGTATGTTTGAGATCACGCACATGTCAGCGTCATATCATAGTCACGACAATATGAGTCCTTGGGTTTCTCGAATAGAGGCCTTTAAAATTTTCGAGGTCATTTTTTCAAACGCATTTTTCTGCCGATCTGCAGGAATATAAGTGACCATACTTATGCATGTTTGAGGTCACGCACATGTCAGCGTCATGTCATAGTCACGACAATATCAGTCCTTGGGTTTCCCGAATAGAGGCCTTTAAAATTTTCAAGGTCATTTTTTCAAACGCATTTTTCTGCCGATCTGCAGGAATATGAGTGACCATACTTATGTATGTTTGAGATCACGCACTTGTCAGCGTCGTGTCATAGTCACAACAATATCAGTCCGTTAGTTTCCCGAATAGAGGCCTTTAAAATTTTCAAGCTCATTTTTTCAAACGTATTTTTCTGCCGATCTGTAGGAATATGAGTGACCATACTTATGTATGTTTGAGATCACGCACATGTCAGCGTCATGTCATAGTCACAACAATATCAGTCCGTTAGTTTCCCGAATAGAGGCCTTTAAAATTTTCAAGATCATTTTTTCAAACGTATTTTTCTGCCGATCTGGAGGAATATGAGTGACCATACTTATGTATGTTTAAGATCACGCACATGTCAGCGTCATGTCATAGTCACGACAATATCAGTCCGTTAGTTTCCCGAATAGAGGCCTTTGAAATTTTCAAGCTCATTTTTTCAAACGCATTTTTCTGCCGATCTGCAGGAATATGAGTGACCATACTTATGTATGTTTGAGATCACGCACATGTCAGCGTCATGTCATAGTCACGACAATATCAGTCCGTGGGTTTCCCGAATGGAGGCCTTTAAAATTTTCAAGGTCATTTTTTCAAACGTATTTTTCTGCCGATCTGTAGGAATATGAGTGACCATACTTATGTATGTTTGAGATCACGCACATGTCAGCGTCATATCATAGTCACGACAATATCAGTGCTTGGGTTTCCCGAATAGAAGCCTTTAAAATTTTCAAGGTCATTTTTTCAAACGCATTTTTCTGCCGATCTGCAGGAATATGAGTGACCATACTTATGTATGTTTGAGATCACGCACATGTCAGCGTCATGTCATAGTCACAACAATATCAGTCCGTTAGTTTCCCGAATAGAGGCCTTTAAAATTTTCAAGGTCATTTTTTCAAACGCATTTTTCTGCCGATCTGCAGGAATATGAGTGACCATATTTATGTATGTTCGAGATCACGCACATGTCAGCGTCATATCATAGTCACGACAATATCGGTCAGTGGGTTTCTCGAATAGAGCCCTTTGAAATTTTCAAGGTCATTTTTTCAAACGCATTTTTCTGCCGATCTGCAGGAATATAAGTGACCATACTTATGTATGTTTAAGGGCACGCACATGTCAGCGTCATGTCATAGTCACAACAATATCAGTCCGTTAGTTTCCCGAATAGAGGCCTTTAAAATTTTCAAGCTCATTTTTTCAAACGTATTTTTCTGCCGATCTGCAGGAATATGAGTGACCATACTTATGTATGTTTGAGGGCACGCACATGTCAGCGTCATGTCATAGTCACAACAATATCAGTCCGTTAGTTTCCCGAATAGAGGCCTTTAAAATTTTCAAGGTCATTTTTTCAAACGTATTTTTCTGCCGATCTGCAGGAATATGAGTGACCATACTTATGTATGTTTGAGATCACGCACATGTCAGCGTCATATCATAGTCACGACAATATCAGTCCTTGGGTTTCTCGAATAGAGGCCTTTAAAATTTTCAAGGTCATTTTTTCAAACGCATTTTTCTGCCGATCAGCAGGAATATGAGTGACCATACTTATGTATGTTTGAGGGCACACACATATCAGCGTCATGTCATAGTCAGGACAATATCGGTCCGTGGGCTTCCCGAATAGAGGCCTTTAAAATTTTCAAGGTCATTTTTTCAAACGCATAATTCTGCCGATCTGCAGGAATATGAGTGACCATACTTATGTATGTTTGAGATCACGCACATGTCAGCGTCGTGTCATAGTCACAACAATATCAGTCCGTTAGCTTCCCGAATAAAGGCCTTTAAAATTTTCAAGCTCATTTATTCAAACGCATTTTTCTGCCGATCTGCAGGAATATGAGTGACCATACTTATGTATGTTTGAGATCACGCACATGTCAGCGTCATATCATAGTCACGACAATATGAGTCCTTGGGTTTCTCGAATAGAGGCCTTTAAAATTTTCAAGGTCATTTTTTCAAACGCATTTTTCTGCCGATCTGCAGGAATATAAGTGACCATACTTATGCATGTTTGAGGTCACGCACATGTCAGCGTCATGTCATAGTCACGACAATATCAGTCCTTGGGTTTCCCGAATAGAGGCCTTTAAAATTTTCAAGGTCATTTTTTCAAACGCATTTTTCTGCCGATCTGCAGGAATATGAGTGACCATACTTATGTATGTTTGAGATCACGCACTTGTCAGCGTCGTGTCATAGTCACAACAATATCAGTCCGTTAGTTTCCCGAATAGAGGCCTTTAAAATTTTCAAGCTCATTTTTTCAAACGTATTTTTCTGCCGATCTGTAGGAATATGAGTGACCATACTTATGTATGTTTGAGATCACGCACATGTCAGCGTCATGTCATAGTCACAACAATATCAGTCCGTTAGTTTCCCGAATAGAGGCCTTTAAAATTTTCAAGATCATTTTTTCAAACATATTTTTCTGCCGATCTGGAGGAATATGAGTGACCATACTTATGTATGTTTAAGATCACGCACATGTCAGCGTCATGTCATAGTCACGACAATATCAGTCCGTTAGTTTCCCGAAGAGAGGCCTTTGAAATTTTCAAGCTCATTTTTTCAAACGCATTTTTCTGCCGATCTGCAGGAATATGAGTGACCATACTTATGTATGTTTGAGATCACGCACATGTCAGCGTCATGTCATAGTCACGACAATATCAGTCCGTGGGTTTCCCGAATGGAGGCCTTTAAAATTTTCAAGGTCATTTTTTCAAACGTATTTTTCTGCCGATCTGTAGGAATATGAGTGACCATACTTATGTATGTTTGAGATCACGCACATGCCAGCGTCATATCATAGTCACGACAATATCAGTGCTTGGGTTTCCCGAATAGAAGCCTTTAAAATTTTCAAGGTCATTTTTTCAAACGCATTTTTCTGCCGATCTGCAGGAATATGAGTGACCATACTTATGTATGTTTGAGATCACGCACATGTCAGCGTCATGTCATAGTCACAATAATATCAGTCCGTTAGTTTCCCGAATAGAGGCCTTTAAAATTTTCAAGGTCATTTTTTCAAACGCATTTTTCTGCCGATCTGCAGGAATACGAGTGACCATACTTATGTATGTTTGAGGGCACACACATATCAGCGTCATGTCATAGTCAGGACAATATCGGTCCGTGGGCTTTCCGAATAGAGGCCTTTAAAATTTTCAAGGTCATTTTTTCAAACGCATATTTCTGCCGATCTGCAGGAATATGAGTGACCATACTTATGTATGTTTAAGGGCACGCACATGTCAGCGTCATGTCATAGTCACAACAATATCAGTCCGTTAGTTTCCCGAATAGAGGCCTTTAAAATTTTCAAGCTCATTTTTTCAAACGTATTTTTCTGCCGATCTGCAGGAATATGAGTGACCATACTTATGTATGTTTGAGGGCACGCACATGTCAGCGTCATGTCATAGTCACAACAATATCAGTCCGTTAGCTTCCCGAATAAAGGCCTTTAAAATTTTCAAGCTCATTTTTTCAAACGTATTTTTCTGCCGATCTGCAGGAATATGAGTGACCATACTTATGTATGTTTGAGATCACGCACATGTCAGCGTCATATCATAGTCACGACAATATGAGTCCTTGGGTTTCTCGAATAGAGGCCTTTAAAATTTTCAAGGTCATTTTTTCAAACGCATTTTTCTGCCGATCTGCAGGAATATAAGTGACCATACTTATGCATGTTTGAGGTCACGCACATGTCAGCGTCATGTCATAGTCACAACAATATCAGTCCGTTAGTTTCCCGAATAGAGGCCTTTAAAATTTTCAAGGTCATTTTTTCAAACGCATTTTTCTGCCGATCTGCAGGAATATGAGTGACCATACTTATGTATGTTTGAGATCACGCACTTGTCAGCGTCGTGTCATAGTCACAACAATATCAGTCCATTAGTTTCCCGAATAGAGGCCTTTAAAATTTTCAAGCTCATTTTTTCAAACGTATTTTTCTGCCGATCTGCAGGAATATGAGTGACCATACTTATGTATGTTTGAGGGCACGCACATGTCAGCGTCATGTCATAGTCACAACAATATCAGTCCGTTAGCTTCCCGAATAAAGGCCTTTAAAATTTTCAAGCTCATTTTTTCAAACGTATTTTTCTGCCGATCTGCAGGAATATGAGTGACCATACTTATGTATGTTTGAGATCACGCACATGTCAGCGTCATATCATAGTCACGACAATATGAGTCCTTGGGTTTCTCGAATAGAGGCCTTTAAAATTTTCGAGGTCATTTTTTCAAACGCATTTTTCTGCCGATCTGCAGGAATATAAGTGACCATACTTATGCATGTTTGAGGTCACGCACATGTCAGCGTCATGTCATAGTCACGACAATATCAGTCCTTGGGTTTCCCGAATAGAGGCCTTTAAAATTTTCAAGGTCATTTTTTCAAACGCATTTTTCTGCCGATCTGCAGGAATATGAGTGACCATACTTATGTATGTTTGAGATCACGCACTTGTCAGCGTCGTGTCATAGTCACAACAATATCAGTCCGTTAGTTTCCCGAATAGAGGCCTTTAAAATTTTCAAGCTCATTTTTTCAAACGTATTTTTCTGCCGATCTGTAGGAATATGAGTGACCATACTTATGTATGTTTGAGATCACGCACATGTCAGCGTCATGTCATAGTCACAACAATATCAGTCCGTTAGTTTCCCGAATAGAGGCCTTTAAAATTTTCAAGATCATTTTTTCAAACGTATTTTTCTGCCGATCTGGAGGAATATGAGTGACCATACTTATGTATGTTTAAGATCACGCACATGTCAGCGTCATGTCATAGTCACGACAATATCAGTCCGTTAGTTTCCCGAATAGAGGCCTTTGAAATTTTCAAGCTCATTTTTTCAAACGCATTTTTCTGCCGATCTGCAGGAATATGAGTGACCATACTTATGTATGTTTGAGATCACGCACATGTCAGCGTCATGTCATAGTCACGACAATATCAGTCCGTGGGTTTCCCGAATGGAGGCCTTTAAAATTTTCAAGGTCATTTTTTCAAACGTATTTTTCTGCCGATCTGTAGGAATATGAGTGACCATACTTATGTATGTTTGAGATCACGCACATGTCAGCGTCATATCATAGTCACGACAATATCAGTGCTTGGGTTTCCCGAATAGAAGCCTTTAAAATTTTCAAGGTCATTTTTTCAAACGCATTTTTCTGCCGATCTGCAGGAATATGAGTGACCATACTTATGTATGTTTGAGATCACGCACATGTCAGCGTCATGTCATAGTCACAACAATATCAGTCCGTTAGTTTCCCGAATAGAGGCCTTTAAAATTTTCAAGGTCATTTTTTCAAACGCATTTTTCTGCCGATCTGCAGGAATATGAGTGACCATATTTATGTATGTTCGAGATCACGCACATGTCAGCGTCATATCACAGTCACGACAATATCGGTCAGTGGGTTTCTCGAATAGAGCCCTTTGAAATTTTCAAGGTCATTTTTTCAAACGCATTTTTCTGCCGATCTGCAGGAATATAAGTGACCATACTTATGTATGTTTAAGGGCACGCACATGTCAGCGTCATGTCATAGTCACAACAATATCAGTCCGTTAGTTTCCCGAATAGAGGCCTTTAAAATTTTCAAGCTCATTTTTTCAAACGTATTTTTCTGCCGATCTGCAGGAATATGAGTGACCATACTTATGTATGTTTGAGGGCACGCACATGTCAGCGTCATGTCATAGTCACAACAATATCAGTCCGTTAGTTTCCCGAATAGAGGCCTTTAAAATTTTCAAGGTCATTTTTTCAAACGTATTTTTCTGCCGATCTGCAGGAATATGAGTGACCATACTTATGTATGTTTGAGATCACGCACATGTCAGCGTCATATCATAGTCACGACAATATCAGTCCTTGGGTTTCTCGAATAGAGGCCTTTAAAATTTTCAAGGTCATTTTTTCAAACGCATTTTTCTGCCGATCAGCAGGAATATGAGTGACCATACTTATGTATGTTTGAGGGCACACACATATCAGCGTCATGTCATAGTCAGGACAATATCGGTCCGTGGGCTTCCCGAATAGAGGCCTTTAAAATTTTCAAGGTCATTTTTTCAAACGCATAATTCTGCCGATCTGCAGGAATATGAGTGACCATACTTATGTATGTTTGAGATCACGCACATGTCAGCGTCGTGTCATAGTCACAACAATATCAGTCCGTTAGCTTCCCGAATAAAGGCCTTTAAAATTTTCAAGCTCATTTATTCAAACGCATTTTTCTGCCGATCTGCAGGAATATGAGTGACCATACTTATGTATGTTTGAGATCACGCACATGTCAGCGTCATATCATAGTCACGACAATATGAGTCCTTGGGTTTCTCGAATAGAGGCCTTTAAAATTTTCAAGGTCATTTTTTCAAACGCATTTTTCTGCCGATCTGCAGGAATATAAGTGACCATACTTATGCATGTTTGAGGTCACGCACATGTCAGCGTCATGTCATAGTCACGACAATATCAGTCCTTGGGTTTCCCGAATAGAGGCCTTTAAAATTTTCAAGGTCATTTTTTCAAACGCATTTTTCTGCCGATCTGCAGGAATATGAGTGACCATACTTATGTATGTTTGAGATCACGCACTTGTCAGCGTCGTGTCATAGTCACAACAATATCAGTCCGTTAGTTTCCCGAATAGAGGCCTTTAAAATTTTCAAGCTCATTTTTTCAAACGTATTTTTCTGCCGATCTGTAGGAATATGAGTGACCATACTTATGTATGTTTGAGATCACGCACATGTCAGCGTCATGTCATAGTCACAACAATATCAGTCCGTTAGTTTCCCGAATAGAGGCCTTTAAAATTTTCAAGATCATTTTTTCAAACATATTTTTCTGCCGATCTGGAGGAATATGAGTGACCATACTTATGTATGTTTAAGATCACGCACATGTCAGCGTCATGTCATAGTCACGACAATATCAGTCCGTTAGTTTCCCGAAGAGAGGCCTTTGAAATTTTCAAGCTCATTTTTTCAAACGCATTTTTCTGCCGATCTGCAGGAATATGAGTGACCATACTTATGTATGTTTGAGATCACGCACATGTCAGCGTCATGTCATAGTCACGACAATATCAGTCCGTGGGTTTCCCGAATGGAGGCCTTTAAAATTTTCAAGGTCATTTTTTCAAACGTATTTTTCTGCCGATCTGTAGGAATATGAGTGACCATACTTATGTATGTTTGAGATCACGCACATGCCAGCGTCATATCATAGTCACGACAATATCAGTGCTTGGGTTTCCCGAATAGAAGCCTTTAAAATTTTCAAGGTCATTTTTTCAAACGCATTTTTCTGCCGATCTGCAGGAATATGAGTGACCATACTTATGTATGTTTGAGATCACGCACATGTCAGCGTCATGTCATAGTCACAATAATATCAGTCCGTTAGTTTCCCGAATAGAGGCCTTTAAAATTTTCAAGGTCATTTTTTCAAACGCATTTTTCTGCCGATCTGCAGGAATACGAGTGACCATACTTATGTATGTTTGAGGGCACACACATATCAGCGTCATGTCATAGTCAGGACAATATCGGTCCGTGGGCTTTCCGAATAGAGGCCTTTAAAATTTTCAAGGTCATTTTTTCAAACGCATATTTCTGCCGATCTGCAGGAATATGAGTGACCATACTTATGTATGTTTAAGGGCACGCACATGTCAGCGTCATGTCATAGTCACAACAATATCAGTCCGTTAGTTTCCCGAATAGAGGCCTTTAAAATTTTCAAGCTCATTTTTTCAAACGTATTTTTCTGCCGATCTGCAGGAATATGAGTGACCATACTTATGTATGTTTGAGGGCACGCACATGTCAGCGTCATGTCATAGTCACAACAATATCAGTCCGTTAGCTTCCCGAATAAAGGCCTTTAAAATTTTCAAGCTCATTTTTTCAAACGTATTTTTCTGCCGATCTGCAGGAATATGAGTGACCATACTTATGTATGTTTGAGATCACGCACATGTCAGCGTCATATCATAGTCACGACAATATGAGTCCTTGGGTTTCTCGAATAGAGGCCTTTAAAATTTTCAAGGTCATTTTTTCAAACGCATTTTTCTGCCGATCTGCAGGAATATAAGTGACCATACTTATGCATGTTTGAGGTCACGCACATGTCAGCGTCATGTCATAGTCACAACAATATCAGTCCGTTAGTTTCCCGAATAGAGGCCTTTAAAATTTTCAAGCTCATTTTTTCAAACGCATTTTTCTGCCGATCTGCAGGAATATGAGTGACCATACTTATGTATGTTTGAGATCACGCACTTGTCAGCGTCGTGTCATAGTCACAACAATATCAGTCCATTAGTTTCCCGAATAGAGGCCTTTAAAATTTTCAAGCTCATTTTTTCAAACGTATTTTTCTGCCGATCTGTAGGAATATGAGTGACCTTACTTATGCATGCTTGAGGTCACGCAAATGTCAGCGTCATATCTTAGTCACGACAATATCAGTCCTTGGGTTTCTCGAATAGAGGCCTTTAAAATTTTCAAGGTCATTTTTTCAAACGCATTTTTCTGCCGATCTGCAGGAATATGATTAACCATACTTGTGCATGTTTAAGGGCACGCACATGTCAGCGTCATGTCATAGTCACAACAATATCAGTCCGTTAGTTTCCCGAATAGAAGCCTTTAAAATTGTCAAGGTCATTTTTTCAAACGCATTTTTCTGCCGATCTGCAGGAATATGAGTGACCATATTTATGTATGTTTGAGATCACGCACATCTCAGCGTCATATCATAGTCACGACAATATCGGTCCGTGGGTTTCTCGAATAGAGCCCTTTGAAATTTTCAAGGTCATTTTTTCAAACGCATTTTTCTGCCGATCTGCAGGAATATGAGTGACCATACCTATGTATGTTTAAGGGCACGCACATGTAAGCGTCATGTCATAGTCACAACAATATCAGTCCGTTAGTTTCCCGAATAGAGGCCTTTAAAATTTTCAAGCTCATTTTTTCAAACGTATTTTTCTGCCGATCTGCAGGAATATGAGTGACCATACTTATGCATGTTTGAGGTCACGCACATGTCAGCGTCATATCATAGTCACGACAATATCAGTCCTTGGGTTTCTCGAATAGAGGCCTTTAAAATTTTCAAGGTCATTTTTTCAAACGCAATTCTCTGCCGATCTGCAGGAATATGAGTGACCATACTTATGCATGTTTGAGGTCACCCACATGTCAGCGTCATATCATAGTCACGACAATATCAGTCCAAAGGTTTCTCGAATAGAGGCCTTTAAAATTTTCAAGGTCATTTCTTCAAACGCATTTTTCTGCCGATCCGCAGGAATATGAGTGACCATACTTATGCATGTTTGAGGTCACGAACATGTCAGCGTCATGTCAAAGTCACAACAATATAAGTCCGTTAGTATCCCGAATAGAGGCCTTTAAAATTTTCAAGGTCATTTTTTCAAACGCATTTTTCTGCCGATCTGCAGGAATATGAGTGACCTTACTTATGCATGCTTGAGGTCACGCACATGTCAGCGTCATGTCATAGTCACAACAATATCAGTCCGTTAGTTTCCCGAATAGAGGCCTTTAAAATTTTCAAGGTCATTTTTTCAAACGCATTTTTCTGCCGATCTGCAGGAATATGAGTGACCATATTTATGTACGTTTAAGATCACGCACATGTCAGCGTCGTGTCATAGTCACAACAATATCAGTCCGTTAGTTTCCCGAACAGAGGCCTTTAAAATTTTCAAGGTCATTTTTTCAAACGCATTTTTCTGCCGATCTGCAGGAATATGAGTGACCATACTTATGTATGTTTGAGATCACGCACATGTCAGCGTCATGTCATAGTCACAACAATATCAGTCCGTTAGTTTCCCGAATAGAGGCCTTTAAAATTTTCAAGGTCATTTTTTCAAACGCATTTTTCTGCCGATCTGCAGGAATATGAGTGACCATATTTATGTATGTTCGAGATCACGCACATGTCAGCGTCATATCATAGTCACGACAATATCGGTCAGTGGGTTTCTCGAATAGAGCCCTTTGAAATTTTCAAGGTCATTTTTTCAAACGCATTTTTCTGCCGATCTGCAGGAATATAAGTGACCATACTTATGTATGTTTAAGGGCACGCACATGTCAGCGTCATGTCATAGTCACAACAATATCAGTCCGTTAGTTTCCCGAATAGAGGCCTTTAAAATTTTCAAGCTCATTTTTTCAAACGTATTTTTCTGCCGATCTGCAGGAATATGAGTGACCATACTTATGTATGTTTGAGGGCACGCACATGTCAGCGTCATGTCATAGTCACAACAATATCAGTCCGTTAGTTTCCCGAATAGAGGCCTTTAAAATTTTCAAGGTCATTTTTTCAAACGTATTTTTCTGCCGATCTGCAGGAATATGAGTGACCATACTTATGTATGTTTGAGATCACGCACATGTCAGCGTCATATCATAGTCACGACAATATCAGTCCTTGGGTTTCTCGAATAGAGGCCTTTAAAATTTTCAAGGTCATTTTTTCAAACGCATTTTTCTGCCGATCAGCAGGAATATGAGTGACCATACTTATGTATGTTTGAGGGCACACACATATCAGCGTCATGTCATAGTCAGGACAATATCGGTCCGTGGGCTTCCCGAATAGAGGCCTTTAAAATTTTCAAGGTCATTTTTTCAAACGCATAATTCTTCCGATCTGCAGGAATATGAGTGATCATACTTATGTATGTTTGAGATCACGCACATGTCAGCGTCGTGTCATAGTCACAACAATATCAGTCCGTTAGCTTCCCGAATAAAGGCCTTTAAAATTTTCAAGCTCATTTATTCAAACGCATTTTTCTGCCGATCTGCAGGAATATGAGTGACCATATTTATGTATGTTTGAGATCACGCACATGTCAGCGTCATATCATAGTCACGACAATATGAGTCCTTGGGTTTCTCGAATAGAGGCCTTTAAAATTTTCAAGGTCATTTTTTCAAACGCATTTTTCTGCCGATCTGCAGGAATATAAGTGACCATACTTATGCATGTTTGAGGTCACGCACATGTCAGCGTCATGTCATAGTCACGACAATATCAGTCCTTGGGTTTCCCGAATAGAGGCCTTTAAAATTTTCAAGGTCATTTTTTCAAACGCATTTTTCTGCCGATCTGCAGGAATATGAGTGACCATACTTATGTATGTTTGAGATCACGCACTTGTCAGCGTCGTGTCATAGTCACAACAATATCAGTCCGTTAGTTTCCCGAATAGAGGCCTTTAAAATTTTCAAGCTCATTTTTTCAAACGTATTTTTCTGCCGATCTGTAGGAATATGAGTGACCATACTTATGTATGTTTGAGATCACGCACATGTCAGCGTCATGTCATAGTCACAACAATATCAGTCCGTTAGTTTCCCGAATAGAGGCCTTTAAAATTTTCAAGATCATTTTTTCAAACATATTTTTCTGCCGATCTGGAGGAATATGAGTGACCATACTTATGTATGTTTAAGATCACGCACATGTCAGCGTCATGTCATAGTCACGACAATATCAGTCCGTTAGTTTCCCGAAGAGAGGCCTTTGAAATTTTCAAGCTCATTTTTTCAAACGCATTTTTCTGCCGATCTGCAGGAATATGAGTGACCATACTTATGTATGTTTGAGATCACGCACATGTCAGCGTCATGTCATAGTCACGACAATATCAGTCCGTGGGTTTCCCGAATGGAGGCCTTTAAAATTTTCAAGGTCATTTTTTCAAACGTATTTTTCTGCCGATCTGTAGGAATATGAGTGACCATACTTATGTATGTTTGAGATCACGCACATGCCAGCGTCATATCATAGTCACGACAATATCAGTGCTTGGGTTTCCCGAATAGAAGCCTTTAAAATTTTCAAGGTCATTTTTTCAAACGCATTTTTCTGCCGATCTGCAGGAATATGAGTGACCATACTTATGTATGTTTGAGATCACGCACATGTCAGCGTCATGTCATAGTCACAATAATATCAGTCCGTTAGTTTCCCGAATAGAGGCCTTTAAAATTTTCAAGGTCATTTTTTCAAACGCATTTTTCTGCCGATCTGCAGGAATACGAGTGACCATACTTATGTATGTTTGAGGGCACACACATATCAGCGTCATGTCATAGTCAGGACAATATCGGTCCGTGGGCTTTCCGAATAGAGGCCTTTAAAATTTTCAAGGTCATTTTTTCAAACGCATATTTCTGCCGATCTGCAGGAATATGAGTGACCATATTTATGTATGTTTAAGGGCACGCACATGTCAGCGTCATGTCATAGTCACAACAATATCAGTCCGTTAGTTTCCCGAATAGAGGCCTTTAAAATTTTCAAGCTCATTTTTTCAAACGTATTTTTCTGCCGATCTGCAGGAATATGAGTGACCATACTTATGTATGTTTGAGGGCACGCACATGTCAGCGTCATGTCATAGTCACAACAATATCAGTCCGTTAGCTTCCCGAATAAAGGCCTTTAAAATTTTCAAGCTCATTTTTTCAAACGTATTTTTCTGCCGATCTGCAGGAATATGAGTGACCATACTTATGTATGTTTGAGATCACGCACATGTCAGCGTCATATCATAGTCACGACAATATGAGTCCTTGGGTTTCTCGAATAGAGGCCTTTAAAATTTTCACGGTCATTTTTTCAAACGCATTTTTCTGCCGATCTGCAGGAATATAAGTGACCATACTTATGCATGTTTGAGGTCACGCACATGTCAGCGTCATGTCATAGTCACAACAATATCAGTCCGTTAGTTTCCCGAATAGAGGCCTTTAAAATTTTCAAGGTCATTTTTTCAAACGCATTTTTCTGCCGATCTGCAGGAATATGAGTGACCATACTTATGTATGTTTGAGATCACGCACTTGTCAGCGTCGTGTCATAGTCACAACAATATCAGTCCATTAGTTTCCCGAATAGAGGCCTTTAAAATTTTCAAGCTCATTTTTTCAAACGTATTTTTCTGCCGATCTGTAGGAATATGAGTGACCTTACTTATGCATGCTTGAGGTCACGCAAATGTCAGCGTCATATCTTAGTCACGACAATATCAGTCCTTGGGTTTCTCGAATAGAGGCCTTTAAAATTTTCAAGGTCATTTTTTCAAACGCATTTTTCTGCCGATCTGCAGGAATATGATTAACCATACTTGTGCATGTTTAAGGGCACGCACATGTCAGCGTCATGTCATAGTCACAACAATATCAGTCCGTTAGTTTCCCGAATAGAAGCCTTTAAAATTGTCAAGGTCATTTTTTCAAACGCATTTTTCTGCCGATCTGCAGGAATATGAGTGACCATATTTATGTATGTTTGAGATCACGCACATCTCAGCGTCATATCATAGTCACGACAATATCGGTCCGTGGGTTTCTCGAATAGAGCCCTTTGAAATTTTCAAGGTCATTTTTTCAAACGCATTTTTCTGCCGATCTGCAGGAATATGAGTGACCATACTTATGTATGTTTAAGGGCACGCACATGTAAGCGTCATGTCATAGTCACAACAATATCAGTCCGTTAGTTTCCCGAATAGAGGCCTTTAAAATTTTCAAGCTCATTTTTTCAAACGTATTTTTCTGCCGATCTGCAGGAATATGAGTGACCATACTTATGCATGTTTGAGGTCACGCACATGTCAGCGTCATATCATAGTCACGACAATATCAGTCCTTGGGTTTCTCGAATAGAGGCCTTTAAAATTTTCAAGGTCATTTTTTCAAACGCAATTCTCTGCCGATCTGCAGGAATATGAGTGACCATACTTATGCATGTTTGAGGTCACCCACATGTCAGCGTCATATCATAGTCACGACAATATCAGTCCAAAGGTTTCTCGAATAGAGGCCTTTAAAATTTTCAAGGTCATTTCTTCAAACGCATTTTTCTGCCGATCCGCAGGAATATGAGTGACCATACTTATGCATGTTTGAGGTCACGAACATGTCAGCGTCATGTCAAAGTCACAACAATATAAGTCCGTTAGTATCCCGAATAGAGGCCTTTAAAATTTTCAAGGTCATTTTTTCAAACGCATTTTTCTGCCGATCTGCAGGAATATGAGTGACCTTACTTATGCATGCTTGAGGTCACGCACATGTCAGCGTCATGTCATAGTCACAACAATATCAGTCCGTTAGTTTCCCGAATAGAGGCCTTTAAAATTTTCAAGGTCATTTTTTCAAACGCATTTTTCTGCCGATCTGCAGGAATATGAGTGACCATATTTATGTACGTTTAAGATCACGCACATGTCAGCGTCGTGTCATAGTCACAACAATATCAGTCCGTTAGTTTCCCGAACAGAGGCCTTTAAAATTTTCAAGGTCATTTTTTCAAACGCATTTTTCTGCCGATCTGCAGGAATATGAGTGACCATACTTATGTATGTTTGAGATCACGCACATGTCAGCGTCATGTCATAGTCACAACAATATCAGTCCGTTAGTTTCCCGAATAGAGGCCTTTAAAATTTTCAAGGTCATTTTTTCAAACGCATTTTTCTGCCGATCTGCAGGAATATGAGTGACCATATTTATGTATGTTCGAGATCACGCACATGTCAGCGTCATATCATAGTCACGACAATATCGGTCAGTGGGTTTCTCGAATAGAGCCCTTTGAAATTTTCAAGGTCATTTTTTCAAACGCATTTTTCTGCCGATCTGCAGGAATATAAGTGACCATACTTATGTATGTTTAAGGGCACGCACATGTCAGCGTCATGTCATAGTCACAACAATATCAGTCCGTTAGTTTCCCGAATAGAGGCCTTTAAAATTTTCAAGCTCATTTTTTCAAACGTATTTTTCTGCCGATCTGCAGGAATATGAGTGACCATACTTATGTATGTTTGAGGGCACGCACATGTCAGCGTCATGTCATAGTCACAACAATATCAGTCCGTTAGTTTCCCGAATAGAGGCCTTTAAAATTTTCAAGGTCATTTTTTCAAACGTATTTTTCTGCCGATCTGCAGGAATATGAGTGACCATACTTATGTATGTTTGAGATCACGCACATGTCAGCGTCATATCATAGTCACGACAATATCAGTCCTTGGGTTTCTCGAATAGAGGCCTTTAAAATTTTCAAGGTCATTTTTTCAAACGCATTTTTCTGCCGATCAGCAGGAATATGAGTGACCATACTTATGTATGTTTGAGGGCACACACATATCAGCGTCATGTCATAGTCAGGACAATATCGGTCCGTGGGCTTCCCGAATAGAGGCCTTTAAAATTTTCAAGGTCATTTTTTCAAACGCATAATTCTTCCGATCTGCAGGAATATGAGTGATCATACTTATGTATGTTTGAGATCACGCACATGTCAGCGTCGTGTCATAGTCACAACAATATCAGTCCGTTAGCTTCCCGAATAAAGGCCTTTAAAATTTTCAAGCTCATTTATTCAAACGCATTTTTCTGCCGATCTGCAGGAATATGAGTGACCATACTTATGTATGTTTGAGATCACGCACATGTCAGCGTCATATCATAGTCACGACAATATGAGTCCTTGGGTTTCTCGAATAGAGGCCTTTAAAATTTTCAAGGCCATTTTTTCAAACGCATTTTTCTGCCGATCTGCAGGAATATAAGTGACCATACTTATGCATGTTTGAGGTCACGCACATGTCAGCGTCATGTCATAGTCACGACAATATCAGTCCTTGGGTTTCCCGAATAGAGGCCTTTAAAATTTTCAAGGTCATTTTTTCAAACGCATTTTTCTGCCGATCTGCAGGAATATGAGTGACCATACTTATGTATGTTTGAGATCACGCACTTGTCAGCGTCGTGTCATAGTCACAACAATATCAGTCCGTTAGTTTCCCGAATAGAGGCCTTTAAAATTTTCAAGCTCATTTTTTCAAACGTATTTTTCTGCCGATCTGTAGGAATATGAGTGACCATACTTATGTATGTTTGAGATCACGCACATGTCAGCGTCATGTCATAGTCACAACAATATCAGTCCGTTAGTTTCCCGAATAGAGGCCTTTAAAATTTTCAAGGCCATTTTTTCAAACGCATTTTTCTGCCGATCTGCAGGAATATAAGTGACCATACTTATGTATGTTTGAGGGCACACACATATCAGCGTCATGTCATAGTCAGGACAATATCGGTCCGTGGGCTTTCCGAATAGAGGCCTTTAAAATTTTCAAGGTCATTTTTTCAAACGCATATTTCTGCCGATCTGCAGGAATATGAGTGACCATACTTATGTGTGTTTGAGATCACGCACATGTCAGCGTCGTGTCATAGTCACAACAATATCAGTCCGTTAGCTTCCCGAATAGAGGCCTTTAAAATTTTCAAGCTCATTTTTTCAAACGTATTTTTCTGCCGATCTGCAGGAATGAGTGACCATACTTATGTATGTTTGAGATCACGCACATGTCAGCGTCATATCATAGTCACGACAATATCAGTCCGTGGGTTTCCCGAATAGAGGCCTTTAAAATTTTCAAGGTCATTTTTTCAAACGCATTTTTCTGCCGATCTGCAGGAATACGAGTGACCATACTTATGTATGTTTGAGGGCACACACATATCAGCGTCATGTCATAGTCAGGACAATATCGGTCCGTGGGCTTCCCGAATAGAGGCCTTTAAAATTTTCAAGGTCATTTTTTCAAACGCATTTTTCTGCCGATCTGCAGGAATATAAGTGACCATACTTATGCATGTTTGAGGTCACGCACATGTCAGCGTCATGTCATAGTCACGACAATATCAGTCCGTGGGTTTCCCGAATAGAGGCCTTTAAAATTTTCAAGGTCATTTTTTCAAACGCATTTTTCTGCCGATCTGCAGGAATATTAGTGACCATACTTATGTATGTTTGAGGGCCACACATATCAGCGTCATGTCATAGTCACAACAATATCAGTCCGTTAGTTTCCCGAATAGAGGCCTTTAAAATTTTCAAGGTCATTTTTTCAAACGCATTTTTCTGCCGATCTGCAGGAATATGAGTGACCATATTTATGTACGTTTAAGATCACGCACATGTCAGCGTCGTGTCATAGTCACAACAATATCAGTCCGTTAGTTTCCCGAACAGAGGCCTTTAAAATTTTCAAGGTCATTTTTTCAAACGCATTTTTCTGCCGATCTGCAGGAATATGAGTGACCATACTTATGTATGTTTGAGATCACGCACATGTCAGCGTCATGTCATAGTCACAACAATATCAGTCCCTTAGTTTCCCGAATAGAGGCCTTTAAAATTTTCAAGATCATTTTTTCAAACGCATTTTTCTGCCGATCTGCAGGAATATGAGTGACCATATTTATGTATGTTCGAGATCACGCACATGTCAGCGTCATATCATAGTCACGACAATATCGGTCAGTGGGTTTCTCGAATAGAGCCCTTTGAAATTTTCAAGGTCATTTTTTCAAACGCATTTTTCTGCCGATCTGCAGGAATATGAGTGACCATACTTATGTATGTTTAACGGCACGCACATGTCAGCGTCATGTCATAGTCACAACAATATCAGTCCGTTAGTTTCCCGAATAGAGGCCTTTAAAATTTTCAAGCTCATTTTTTCAAACGTATTTTTCTGCCGATGGGCAGGAATATGAGTGACCATACTTATGTATGTTTGAGGGCACGCACATGTCAGCGTCGTCATAGTCACAACAATATCAGTCCGTTAGTTTCCCGAATAGAGGCCTTTAAAATTTTCAAGCTCATTTTTTCAAACGTATTTTTCTGCCGATCTGCAGGAATATGAGTGACCATACTTATGTATGTTTGAGATCACGCACATGTCAGCGTCATATCATAGTCACGACAATATCAGTCCTTGGGTTTCTCGAATAGAGGCCTTTAAAATTTTCAAGCTCATTTTTTCAAACGCATTTTTCTGCCGATCAGCAGGAATATGAGTGACCATACTTATGTATGTTTGAGGGCACACACATATCAGCGTCATGTCATAGTCAGGACAATATCGGTACGTGGGCTTCCCGAATAGAGGCCTTTAAAATTTTCAAGGTCATTTTTTCAAACGCATTTCTCTGCCGATCTGCAGGAATATAAGTGACCATACTTATGCATGTTTGAGGTCACGCACATGTCAGCGTCATGTCATAGTCACGACAATATCAGTCCGTGGGTTTCCCGAATAGAGGCCTTTAAAGTTTTCAAGGTCATTTTTTCAAACGCATTTTTCTGCCGATCTGCAGGAATATGAGTGACCATACTTATATATGTTTGAGATCACGCACTTGTCAGCGTCGTGTCATAGTCACAACAATATCAGTCCGTTAGTTTCCCGAATAGAGGCCTTTAAAATTTTCAAGCTCATTTTTTCAAACGTATTTTTCTGCCGATCTGTAGGAATATGAGTGACCATACTTATGTATGTTTGAGATCACGCACATGTCAGCGTCATGTCATAGTCACAACAATATCAGTCCGTTAGTTTCCAGAATAGAGGCCTTTAAAATTTTCAAGCTCATTTTTTCAAACGTATTTTTCTGCCGATCTGGAGGAATATGAGTGACCATACTTATGTATGTTTAAGATCACGCACATGTCAGCGTCATGTCATAGTCACGACAATATCAGTCCGTTAGTTTCCCGAATAGAGGCCTTTGAAATTTTCAAGCTCATTTTTTCAAACGCATTTTTCTGCCGATCTGTAGGAATATGAGTGACCATACTTATGTATGTTTGAGGGCACACACATATCAGCGTCGTGTCATAGTCACAACAATATCAGTCCGTTAGTTTCCCGAACAGAGGCCTTTAAAATTTTCAAGCTCATTTTTTCAGACGCATTTTTCTGCCGATCTGCAGGAATATGAGTGACCATACTTATGTATGTTTGAGGGCACACACATATCAGCGTCATGTCATAGTCAGGACAATATCGGTCCGTGGGCTTCCCGAATAGAGGTCTTTAAAATTTTCAAGGTCATTTTTTCAAACGCATATTTCTGCCGATCTGCAGGAATATGAGTGACCATACTTATGTATGTTTGAGATCACGAACATGTCAGCGTCGTGTCATAGTCACAATAATATCAGTCCTTTAGTTTCCCGAATAGAGGCCTTTAAAATTTGAAGCTCATTTTTTCAAACGTATTTTTCTGCCGATCTGCAGGAATATGAGTGACCATACTTATGTATGTTTGAGATCACGCACATGTCAGCGTCATGTCATAGTCACAACAATATCAGTCAGTTAGTTTCCCGAATAGAGGCCTTTAAAATTTTCAAGCTCATTTTTTCAAACGTATTTTTCTGCCGATCTGCAGGAATATGAGTGACCATACCTACGTATGTTTGAGATCACGCACATGTCAGCGTCATATCATAGTCACGACAATATCAGTCCTTGGGTTTCTCGAATAGAGGCCTTTAAAATTTTCAAGCTCATTTTTTCAAACGCATTTTTCTGCCGATCTGCAGGAATATGAGTGACCATACTTATGCATGTTTGAGGTCACCCACATGTCAGCGTAATATCATAGTCACGACAATATCAGTCCAAAGGTTTCTCGAATAGAGGCCTTTAAAATTTTCAAGGTCATTTTTTCAAACGCATTTTTCTGCCGATCCGCAGGAATATGAGTGACCATACTTATGCATGTTTGAGGTCACGAACATATCAGCGTCATGTCATAGTCACAACAATATCAGTCCGTTAGTTTCCCGAATAGAGGCCTTTAAAATTTTCAAGGTCATTTTTTCAAACGCATTTTTCTGCCGATCTGCAGGAATATGAGTGACCATACTTAGGCATGTTTGAGGTCACGCACATGTCAGCGTCATGTCATAGTCACAACAATATCAGTCAGTTTCCCGAATAGAGGCCTTTAAAATTTTCAAGCTCATTTTTTCAAACGTATTTTTCTGCCGATCTGCAGGAATATGAGTGACCATACTTATGCATGTTTGAGGTCACGCACATGTCAGCGTCATATCATAGTCACGACAATATCAGTCCTTGGGTTTCTCGAATAGAGGCCTTTAAAATTTTCAAGGTCATTTTTTCAAACGCATTTTTCTGCCGATCTGCAGGAATATGAGTGACCATACTGATGCATGTTTGAGGTCACCCACATGTCAGCGTCATATCATAGTCACGACAATATCAGTCCAAAGGTTTCTCGAATAGAGGCCTTTAAAATTTTCAAGGTCATTTCTTCAAACGCATTTTTCTGCCGATCCGCAGGAATATGAGTGACCATACTTATGCATGTTTGAGGTCACGAACATGTCAGCGTCATATCATAGTCACAACTATATCAGTCCGTTAGTTTCCCGAATAGAGGCCTTTAAAATTTTCAAGGTCATTTTTTCAAACGAATTTTTCTGCCGATCTGCAGGAATATGAGTGACCATACTTATGCATGCTTGAGGTCACGCACATGTCAGCGTCATGTCATAGTCACAACAATATCAGTCCGTTAGTTTCCCGAATAGAGGCCTTTAAAATTTTCAAGGTCATTTCTTCAAACGCATTTTTCTGCCGATCTGCAGGAATATGAGTGACCATATTTATGTATGTTTGAGATCACGCACATGTCAGCGTCATATCATAGTCACGACAATATCGGTCCGTGGGTTTCTCGAATAGAGCCCTTTGAAATTTTCAAGGTCATTTTTTCAAACGCATTTTTCTGCCGATCTGCAGGAATATGAGTGACCATACTTATGTATGTTTAAGGGCACGCACATGTCAGCGTCATGTCATAGTCACAACAATATCAGTCCGTTAGTTTCCCGAATAGAGGCCTTTAAAATTTTCAAGCTCATTTTTTCAAACGTATTTTTCTGCCGATCTGCAGGAATATGAGTGACCATACTTATGTATGTTTGAGGGCACGCACATGTCAGCGTCATGTCATAGTCACAACAATATCAGTCCGTTAGTTTCCCGAATAGAGGCCTTTAAAATTTTCAAGCTCATTTTTTCAAACGTATTTTTCTGCCGATCTGCAGGAATATGAGTGACCATACTTATGTATGTTTGAGATCACGCACATGTCAGCGTGATATCATAGTCACGACAATATCAGTCCTTGGGTTTCTCGAATAGAGGCCTTTAAAATTTTCAAGGTCATTTTTTCAAACGCATTTTTCTGCCGATCAGCAGGAATATGAGTGACCATACTTATGTATGTTTGAGGGCACACACATATCAGCGTCATGTCATAGTCAGGACAATATCGGTCCGTGGGCTTCCCGAATAGAGGCCTTTAAAATTTTCAAGGTCATTTTTTCAAACGCATATTTCTGCCGATCTGCAGGAATATGAGTGACCATACTTATGTATGTTTGAGATCACGCACATGTCAGCATCGTGTCATAGTCACAACAATATCAGTCCGTTAGCTTCCCGAATAAAGGCCTTTAAAATTTTCAAGCTCATTTTTTCAAACGTATTTTTCTGCCGATCTGCAGGAATATGAGTGACCATACTTATGTATGTTTGAGATCACGCACATGTCAGCGTCATATCATAGTCACGCCAATATGAGTCCTTGGGTTTCTCGAATAGAGGCCTTTAAAATTTTCAAGGTCATTTTTTCAAACGCATTTTTCTGCTGATCTGCAGGAATATGAGTGACCATACTTATGTATGTTTGAGATCACGCACATGTCAGCGTCATGTCATAGTCACAATAATATCAGTCCGTTAGTTTCCCGAATAGAGGCCTTTAAAATTTTCAAGGTCATTTTTTCAAACGCAATTTTCTGCCGATCTGCAGG
Organism: Zootermopsis nevadensis; assembly: GCF_977971745.1. NCBI lineage: Eukaryota > Metazoa > Arthropoda > Insecta > Blattodea > Termopsidae > Zootermopsis > Zootermopsis nevadensis. The sequence continues at coordinate 7,601,528 of NW_028259140.1, read as the reverse complement.
AATACGAGTGACCATACTTATGTATGTTTGAGGGCACACACATATCAGCGTCATGTCATAGTCAGGACAATATCGGTCCGTGGGCTTTCCGAATAGAGGCCTTTAAAATTTTCAAGGTCATTTTTTCAAACGCATATTTCTGCCGATCTGCAGGAATATGAGTGACCATACTTATGTGTGTTTGAGATCACGCACATGTCAGCGTCGTGTCATAGTCACAACAATATCAGTCCGTTAGCTTCCCGAATAGAGGCCTTTAAAATTTTCAAGCTCATTTTTTCAAACGTATTTTTCTGCCGATCTGCAGGAATATGAGTGACCATACTTATGTATGTTTGAGGGCACACACATATCAGCGTCATGTCATAGTCACAACAATATCGGTCCATTACTTTCCCGAACAGAGGCGTTTAAAATTTTCAAGCTCATTTTTTCAAACGCATTTTTCTGCCGATCTGCAGGAATATTAGTGACCATACTTATGTATGTTTGAGGGCCACACATATCAGCGTCATGTCATAGTCACGACAATATCGGTCAGTGAGTTTCCCGAATAGAGGCCTTTAAAATTTTCAAGCTCACTTTTTTTCAAACGCATTTTTCTCCCGATCTGCAGGAATATGAGTGACCATATTTATGTATGTTTAAGATCACGCACATGTCAGCGTCATGTCATAGTCACAACAATATCAGTCCGTTAGTTTCCCGAATAGAGGCCTTTAAAATTTTCAAGCTCATTTTTTCAAACGCATTTTTCTGCCGATCTGCAGGAATATGAGTGACCATACTTATGTATGTTTGAGGGCACACACATATCAGCGTCATGTCATAGTCACGACAATATCGGTCGGTGAGTTTCCCGAATAGAGGCCTTTAAAATTTTCAAGCTCATTTTTTTCAAACGCATTTTTCTGCCGATCTGCAAGAATATGAGTGACCATATTTATGTATGTTTAAGATCACGCACATGTCAGCGTCGTGTCATAGTCACAACAATATCAGTCCGTTACTTTCCCGAACAGAGGCCTTTAAAATTTTCAAGCTCATTTTTTCAAACGCATTTTTCTGCCGATCTGCAGGAATATGAGTGACCATACTTATGTATGTTTGAGGGCACACACATATCAGCGTCATGTCATAGTCAGGACAATATCGGTCGGTGGGCTTCCCGAATAGAGGCCTTTAAAATTTTCAAGGTCATTTTTTCAAACGCATATTTCTGCCGATCTGCAGGAATATGAGTGACCATACTTATGTATGTTTGAGATCACGCACATGTCAGCGTCGTGTCATAGTCACAACAATATCAGTCCGTTAGCTTCCCGAATAAAGGCCTTTAAAATTTTCAAGCTCATTTTTTCAAACGTATTTTTCTGCCGATCTGCAGGAATATGAGTGACCATACTTATGTATGTTTGAGATCACGCACATGTCAGCGTCATATCATAGTCACGACAATATGAGTCCTTGGGTTTCTCGAATAGAGGCCTTTAAAATTTTCAAGGTCATTTTTTCAAACGCATTTTTCTGCCGATCTGCAGGAATATAAGTGACCATACTTATGCATGTTTGAGGTCACGCACATGTCAGCGTCATGTCATAGTCACGACAATATCAGTCCGTGGGTTTCCCGAATAGAGGCCTTTAAAATTTTCAAGGTCATTTTTTCAAACGCATTTTTCTGCCGATCTGCAGGAATATGAGTGACCATACTTATGTATGTTTGAGATCACGCACTTGTCAGCGTCGTGTCATAGTCACAACAATATCAGTCCGTTAGTTTCCCGAATAGAGGCCTATAAAATTTTCAAGCTAATTTTTTCAAACGTATTTTTCTGCCGATCTGTAGGAATATGAGTGACCATACTTATGTATATTTGAGATCACGCACATGTCAGCGTCATGTCATAGTCACAACAATATCAGTCCGTTAGTTTCCCGAATAGAGGCCTTTAAAATTTTCAAGCTCATTTTTTCAAACGTATTTTTCTGCCGATCTGGAGGAATATGAGTGACCATACTTATGTATGTTTAAGATCACGCACATGTCAGCGTCATGTCATAGTCACGACAATATCAGTCCGTTAGTTTCCCGAATAGAGGCCTTTGAAATTTTCAAGCTCATTTTTTCAAACGCATTTTTCTGCCGATCTGCAGGAATATGAGTGACCATACTTATGTATGTTTGACATCACGCACATGTCAGCGTCATGTCATAGTCACGACAATATCAGTCCGTGGGTTTCCCGAATGGAGGCCTTTAAAATTTTCAAGGTCATTTTTTCAAACGTATTTTTCTGCCGATCTGTAGGAATATGAGTGACCATACTTATGTATGTTTGAGATCACGCACATGTCAGCGTCATATCATAGTCACGACAATATCAGTGCTTGGGTTTCCCGAATAGAAGCCTTTAAAATTTTCAAGGTCATTTTTTCAAACGCATTTTTCTGCCGATCTGCAGGAATATGAGTGACCATACTTATGTATGTTTGAGATCACGCACATGTCAGCGTCAAATCATAGTCACGACAATATCAGTCCGTGGGTTTCCCGAATAGAGGCCTTTAAAATTTTCAAGGTCATTTTTTCAAACGCATTTTTCTGCCGATCTGCAGGAATACGAGTGACCATACTTATGTATGTTTGAGGGCACACACATATCAGCGTCATGTCATAGTCAGGACAATATCGGTCCGTGGGCTTCCCGAATAGAGGCCTTTAAAATTTTCAAGGTCATTTTTTCAAACGCATTTTTCTGCCGATCTGCAGGAATATTAGTGACCATACTTATGTATGTTTAAGGGCCACACATATCAGCGTCATGTCATAGTCACGACAATATCGGTCAGTGAGTTTCCCGAATAGAGGCCTTTAAAATTTTCAAGCTCATTTTTTTTCAAACGCATTTTTCTCCCGATCTGCAGGAATATGAGTGACCATATTTATGTATGTTTAAGATCACGCACATGTCAGCGTCATGTCATAGTCACAACAATATTAGTCCGTTAGTTTCCCGAATAGAGGCCTTTAAAATTTTCAAGCTCATTTTTTCAAACGCATTTTTCTGCCGATCTGCAGGAATATGAGTGACCATACTTATGTATGTTTGAGGGCACACACATATCAGCGTCATGTCATAGTCACGACAATATCGGTCCGTGAGTTTCCCGAATAGAGGCCTTTAGAATTTTCAAGCTCATTTTTTCAAACGCATTTTTCTGCCGATCTGCAGGAATATGAGTGACCATATTTATGTATGTTTAAGATCACGCACATGTCAGCGTCGTGTCATAGTCACAACAATATCAGTCGGTTAGTTTCCCGAACAGAGGCCTTTAAAATTTTCAAGCTCATTTTTTCAAACGCATTTTTCTGCCGATCTGCAGGAATATGAGTGACCATACTTATGTATGTTTGAGGGCACACACATATCAGCGTCATGTCATAGTCAGGACAATATCGGTCAGCGGGCTTCCCGAATAGAGGTCTTTAAAATTTTCAAGGTCATTTTTTCAAACGCATATTTCTGCCGATCTGCAGGAATATGAGTGACCATACTTATGTATGTTTGAGATCACGCACATGTCAGCGTCATATCATAGTCACAATAATATCAGTCCGTTAGTTTCCCGAATAGAGGCCTTTAAAATTTGAAGCTCATTTTTTCAAACGTATTTTTCTGCCGATCTGCAGGAATATGAGTGACCATACTTATGTATGTTTGAGATCACGCACATGTCAGCGTCATGTCATAGTCACAACAATATCAGTCAGTTAGTTTCCCGAATAGAGGCCTTTAAAATTTTCAAGCTCATTTTTTCAAACGTATTTTTCTGCCGATCTGCAGGAATATGTGTGACCATACCTATGTATGTTTGAGATCACGCACATGTCAGCGTCATATCATAGTCACGACAATATCAGTCCTTGGGTTTCTCGAATAGAGGCCTTTAAAATTTTCAAGCTCATTTTTTCAAACGCATTTTTCTGCCGATCTGCAGGAATATGAGTGACCATACTTATGCATGTTTGAGGTCACCCACATGTCAGCGTCATATCATAGTCACGACAATATCAGTCAGTTAGTTTCCCGAATAGAGGCCTTTAAAATTTTCAAGGTCATTTTTTCAAACGCATTTTTCTGCCGATCCGCAGGAATATGAGTGACCATACTTATGCATGTTTGAGGTCACGAACATGTCAGCGTCATATCATAGTCACGACAATATCAGTCCTTGGGTTTCTCGAATAGAGGCCTTTAAAATTTTCAAGGTCATTTTTTCAAACGCATTTTTCTGCCGATCTGCAGGAATATGAGTGACCATACTTATGCATGTTTGAGGTCACCCACATGTCAGCGTCATATCATAGTCACGACAATATCAGTCCAAAGGTTTCTGGAATAGAGGCCTTTAAAATTTTCAAGGTCATTTCTTCAAACGCATTTTTCTGCCGATCCGCAGGAATATGAGTGACCATACTTATGCATGTTTGAGGTCACGAACATGTCAGCGTCATGTCATAGTCACAACTATATCAATCCGTTAGTTTCCCGAATAGAGGCCTTTAAAATTTTCAAGGTCATTTTTTCAAACGCATTTTTCTGCTGATCTGCAGGAATATGAGTGACCATATTTATGTATGTTTAAGATCACGCACATGTCAGCGTCGTGTCATAGTCACAACAATATCAGTCCGTTAGTTTCCCGAACAGAGGCCTTTAAAATTTTCAAGGTCATTTTTTCAAACGCATTTTTCTGCCGATCTGCAGGAATATGAGTGACCATACTTATGTATGTTTGAGATCACGCACATGTCAGCGTCATGTCATAGTCACAACAATATCAGTCCGATAGTTTCCCGAATAGAGGCCTTTAAAATTTTCAAGGTCATTTTTTCAAACGCATTTTTCTGCCGATCTGCAGGAATATGAGTGACCATACTTATGTATGTTTGAGGGCACACACATATCAGCGTCATGTGATAGTCACGACAATATCGGTCGGTGAGTTTCCCGAATAGAGGCCTTTAAAATTTTCAAGCTCATTTTTTTCAAACGCATTTTTCTGCCGATCTGCAGGAATATGAGTGACCATATTTATGTATGTTTAAGATCACGCACATGTCAGCGTCGTGTCATAGTCACAACAATATCAGTCCGTTAGTTTCCCGAACAGAGGCCTTTAAAATTTTCAAGCTCATTTTTTCAAACGCATTTTTCTGCCGATCTGCAGGAATATGAGTGACCATACTTATGTATGTTTGAGGGCACACACATATCAGCGTCATGTCATAGTCAGGACAATATCGGTCCGTGGGCTTCCCGAATAGAGGCCTTTAAAATTTTCAAGGTCATTTTTTCAAACGCATATTTCTGCCGATCTGCAGGAATATGAGTGACCATACTTATGTATGTTTGAGATCACGCACATGTCAGCGTCGTGTCATAGTCACAACAATATCAGTCCGTTAGCTTCCCGAATAAAGGCCTTTAAAATTTTCAAGCTCATTTTTTCAAACGTATTTTTCTGCCGACCTGCAGGAATATGAGTGACCATACTTATGTATGTTTGAGATCACGCACATGTCAGCGTCATATCATAGTCACGACAATATGAGTCCTTGGGTTTCTCGAATAGAGGCCTTTAAAATTTTCAAGGTCATTTTTTCAAACGCATTTTTCTGCCGATCTGCAGGAATATAAGTGACCATACTTATGCATGTTTGAGGTCACGCACATGTCAGCGTCATGTCATAGTCACGACAATATCAGTCCGTGGGTTTCCCGAATAGAGGCCTTTAAAATTTTCAAGGTCATTTTTTCAAACGCATTTTTCTGCCGATCTGCAGGAATATGAGTGACCATACTTATGTATGTTAGAGATCACGCACTTGTCAGCGTCGTGTCATAGTCACAACAATATCAGTCCGTTAGTTTCCCGAATAGAGGCCTTTAAAATTTTCAAGCTAATTTGTTCAAACGTATTTTTCTGCCGATCTGTAGGAATATGAGTGACCATACTTATGTATGTTTGAGATCACGCACATGTCAGCGTCATGTCATAGTCACAACAATATCAGTCCGTTAGTTTCCCGAATAGAGGCCTTTAAAATTTTCAAGCTCATTTTTTCAAACGTATTTTTCTGCCGATCTGGAGGAATATGAGTGACCATACTTATGTATGTTTAAGATCACGCACATGTCAGCGTCATGTCATAGTCACGACAATATCAGTCCGTTAGTTTCCCGAATAGAGGCCTTTGAAATTTTCAAGCTCATTTTTTCAAACGCATTTTTCTGCCGATCTGCAGGAATATGAGTGACCATACTTATGTATGTTTGAGATCACGCACATGTTAGCGTCATGTCATAGTCACGACAATATCAGTCCGTGGGTTTCCCGAATGGAGGCCTTTAAAATTTTCAAGGTCATTTTTTCAAACGTATTTTTCTGCCGATCTGTAGGAATATGAGTGACCATACTTATGTATGTTTGAGATCACGCACATGTCAGCGTCATATCATAGTCACGACAATATCAGTGCTTGGGTTTCCCGAATAGAGGCCTTTAAAATTTTCAAGGTCATTTTTTCAAACGCATTTCACTGCCGATCTGCAGGAATACGAGTGACCATACTTATGTATGTTTGAGGGCACACACATATCAGCGTCATGTCATAGTCAGGACAATATCGGTCCGTGGGCTTTCCGAATAGAGGCCTTTAAAATTTTCAAGGTCATTTTTTCAAACGCATATTTCTGCCGATCTGCAGGAATATGAGTGACCATACTTATGTGTGTTTGAGATCACGCACATGTCAGCGTCGTGTCATAGTCACAACAATATCAGTCCGTTAGCTTCCCGAATAGAGGCCTTTAAAATTTTCAAGCTCATTTTTTCAAACGTATTTTTCTGCCGATCTGCAGGAATATGAGTGACCATACTTATGTATGTTTGAGATCACGCACATGTCAGCGTCAAATCATAGTCACGACAATCAGTCCGTGGGTTTCCCGAATAGAGGCCTTTAAAATTTTCAAGGTCATTTTTTCAAACGCATTTTTCTGCCGATCTGCAGGAATACGAGTGACCATACTTATGTATGTTTGAGGGCACACACATATCAGCGTCATGTCATAGTCAGGACAATATCGGTCCGTGGGCTTCCCGAATAGAGGCCTTTAAAATTTTCAAGGTCATTTTTTCAAACGCATTTTTCTGCCGATCTGCAGGAATATAAGTGACCATACTTATGCATGTTTGAGGTCACGCACATGTCAGCGTCATGTCATAGTCACGACAATATCAGTCCGTGGGTTTCCCGAATAGAGGAATTTAAAATTTTCAAAGTCATTTTTTCAAACGCATTTTTCTGCCGATCTGCAGGAATATTAGTGACCATACTTATGTATGTTTAAGGGCCACACATATCAGCGTCATGTCATAGTCACGACAATATCGGTCAGTGAGTTTCCCGAATAGAGGCCTTTAAAATTTTCAAACTCATTTTTTTTCAAACGCATTTTTCTCCCGATCTGCAGGAATATGAGTGACCATATTTATGTATGTTTAAGATCACGCACATGTCAGCGTCATGTCATAGTCACAACAATATTAGTCCGTTAGTTTCCCGAATAGAGGCCTTTAAAATTTTCAAGCTCATTTTTTCAAACGTATTTTTCTGCCGATCTGCAGGAATATGAGTGACCATACTTATGCATGTATGAGGTCACGCACATGTCAGCGTCATGTCATAGTCACAACAATATCAGTCCGTTAGTTTCCCGAATAGAGGCCTTTAAAATTTTCAAGCTCATTTTTTCAAACGCATTTTTCTGCCGATCTGCAGGAATATGAGTGACCATACTTATGTATGTTTGAGGGCACACACATATCAGCGTCATGTCATAGTCACGACAATATCGGTCCGTGAGTTTCCCGAATAGAGGCCTTTAAAATTTTCAAGCTCATTTTTTCAAACGCATTTTTCTGCCGATCTGCAGGAATATGAGTGACCATATTTATGTATGTTTAAGATCACGCACATGTCAGCGTCGTGTCATAGTCACAACAATATCAGTCAGTTAGTTTCCCGAACAGAGGCCTTTAAAATTTTCAAGCTCATTTTTTCAAACGCATTTTTCTGCCGATCTGCAGGAATATGAGTGACCATATTTATGTATGTTTAAGATCACGCACATGTCAGCGTCGTGTCATAGTCACAACAATATCAGTCAGTTAGTTTCCCGAACAGAGGCCTTTAAAATTTTCAAGCTCATTTTTTCAAACGCATATTTCTGCCGATCTGCAGGAATATGAGTGACCATACTTATGTATGTTTGAGATCACGCACATGTCAGCGTCATAACATAGTCAGAATAATATCAGTCCGTTAGTTTCCCGAATAGAGGCCTTTAAAATTTGAAGCTCATTTTTTCAAACGTATTTTTCTGCCGATCTGCAGGAATATGAGTGACCATACTTATGTATGTTTGAGATCACGCACATGTCAGCGTCATGTCATAGTCACAACAATATCAGTCAGTTAGTTTCCCGAATAGAGGCCTTTAAAATTTTCAAGGTCATTTTTTCAAACGTATTTTTCTGCCGATCTGCAGGAATATGAGTGACCATACCTATGTATGTTTGAGATCACGCACATGTCAGCGTCATATCATAGTCACGACAATATCAGTCCTTGGGTTTCTCGAATAGAGGCCTTTAAAATTTTCAAGCTCATTTTTTCAAACGCATTTTTCTGCCGATCTGCAGGAATATGAGTGACCATACTTATGCATGTTTGAGGTCACCCACATGTCAGCGTCATATCATAGTCACGACAATATCAGTCCAAAGGTTTCTCGAATAGAGGCCTTTAAAATTTTCAAGGTCATTTTTTCAAACGCATTTTTCTGCCGATCCGCAGGAATATGAGTGACCATACTTATGCATGTTTGAGGTCACGAACATGTCAGCGTCATATCATAGTCACGACGATATCAGTCCTTGGGTTTCTCGAATAGAGGCCTTTAAAATTTACAAGGTCATTTTTTCAAACGCCTTTTTCTGCCGATCTGCAGGAATATGAGTGACCATACTTATGCATGTTTGAGGTCACCCACATGTCAGCGTCATATCATAGTCACGACAATATCAGTCCAAAGGTTCCTCGAATAGAGGCCTTTAAAATTTTCAAGGTCATTTCTTCAAACGCATTTTTCTGCCGATCCGCAGGAATATGAGTGACCATACTTATGCATGTTTGAGGTCACGAACATGTCAGCGTCATGTCATAGTCACAACTATATCAATCCGTTAGTTTCCCGAATAGAGGCCTTTAAAATTTTCAAGGTCATTTTTTCAAACGAATTTTTCTGCCGATCTGCAGGAATATGAGTGACCATACTTATGCATGCTTGAGGTCACGCACATGTCAGCGTCATGTCATAGTCACAACAATATCAGTCCGTTAGTTTCCCGAATAGAGGCCTTTAAAATTTTCAAGGTCATTTCTTCAAACGCATTTTTCTGCCGATCTGCAGGAATATGAGTGACCATATTTATGTATGTTTAAGATCACGCACATGTCAGCGTCGTGTCATAGTCACAACAATATCAGTCCGTTAGTTTCCCGAACAGAGGCCTTTAAAATTTTCAAGGTCATTTTTTCAAACGCATTTTTCTGCCGATCTGCAGGAATATGAGTGACCATACTTATGTATGTTTGAGATCACGCACATGTCAGCGTCATGTCATAGTCACAACAATATCAGTCCGTTAGTTTCCCGAATAGAGGCCTTTAAAATTTTCAAGGTCATTTTTTCAAACGCATTTTTCTGCCGATCTGCAGGAATATGAGTGACCATATTTATGTATGTTTAAGATCACGCACATGTCAGCGTCATATCATCGTCACGACAATATCGGTCCGTGGGTTTCTCGAATAGAGCCCTTTGAAATTTTCAAGGTCATTTTTTCAAACGCATTTTTCTGCAGATCTGCAGGAATATGAGTGACCATACTTATGTATGTTTAAGGGCACGCACATGTCAGCGTCATGTCATAGTCACAACAATATCAGTCCGTTAGTTTCCCGAATAGAGGCCTTTAAAATTTTCAAGCTCATTTTTTCAAACGTATTTTTCTGCCGATCTGCAGGAATATGAGTGACCATACTTATGCATGTTTGAGGTCACGCACATGTCAGCGTCATATCATAGTCACGACAATATCAGTCCTTGGGTTTCTCGAATAGAGGCCTTTAAAATTTTCAAGGTCATTTCTTCAAACGCATTTATCTGCCGATCCGCAGGAATATGAGTGACCATACTTATGCATGTTTGAGGTCACGAACATGTCAGCGTCATGTCATAGTCACGACAATATCAGTCCGTTAGTTTCCCGAATAGAGGCCTTTAAAATTTTCAAGGTCATTTTTTCAAACGCATTTTTCTGCCGATCTGCAGGAATATGAGTGACCTTACTTATGCATGCTTGAGGTCACGCACATGTCAGCGTCATGTCATAGTCACAACAATATCAGTCCATTAGTTTCCCGAATAGAGGCCTTTAAAATTTTCAAGGTCATTTTTTCAAACGCATTTTTCTGCCGATCTGCAGGAATATGAGTGACCATATTTATGTACGTTTAAGATCACGCACATGTCAGCGTCGTGTCATAGTCACAACAATATCAGTCCGTTAGTTTCCCGAACAGAGGCCTTTAAAATTTTCAAGGTCATTTTTTCAAACGCATTTTTCTGCCGATCTGCAGGAATATGAGTGACCATACTTATGTATGTTTGAGGTCACGCACATGTCAGCGTCATGTCATAGTCACGACAATATCAGTCCGTGGGTTTCCCGAATAGAGGCCTTTAAAATTTTCAAGGTCATTTTTTCAAACGCATTTTTCTGCCGATCTGCAGGAATATGAGTGACCATACTTATGTATGTTTGAGATCACGCACTTGTCAGCGTCGTGTCATAGTCACAACAATATCAGTCCGTTAGTTTCCCGAATAGAGGCCTTTAAAATTTTCAAGTTCATTTTTTCAAACGTATTTTTCTGCCGATCTGTAGGAATATGAGTGACCATACTTATGTATGTTTGAGATCACGCACATGTCAGCGTCATGTCATAGTCACAACAATATCAGTCCGTTTGTTTCCCGAATAGAGGCCTTTAAAATTTTCAAGCTCATTTTTTCAAACGTACTTTTCTGCCGATCTGCAGGAATATGAGTGACCATACTTATGTATGTTTGAGGGCACGCACATGTCAGCGTCATGTCATAGTCACAACAATATCAGTCCGTTAGTTTCCCGAATAGAGGCCTTTAAAATTTTCAAGCTCATTTTTTCAAACGTGTTTTTCTGCCGATCTGCAGGAATATGAGTGACCATACTTATGTATGTTTGAGATCACGCACATGTCAGCGTCATATCATAGTCACGACAATATCAGTCCTTGGGTTTCTCGAATAGAGGCCTTTAAAATTTTCAAGGTCATTTTTTCAAACGCATTTTTCTGCCGATCAGCAGGAATATGAGTGACCATACTTATGTATGTTTGAGGGCACACACATATCAGCGTCATGTCATAGTCAGGACAATATCGGTCCGTGGGCTTCCCGAATAGAGGCCTTTAAAATTTTCAAGGTCATTTTTTCAAACGCATATTTCTGCCGATCTGCAGGAATATGAGTGACCATACTTATGTATGTTTGAGATCACGCACATGTCAGCGTCGTGTCATAGTCACAACAATATCAGTCCGTTAGCTTCCCGAATAAAGGCCTTTAAAATATTCAAGCTCATTTTTTCAAACGTATTTTTCTGCCGATCTGCAGAAATATGAGTGACCATACTTATGTATGTTTGAGATCACGCACATGTCAGCGTCATATCATAGTCACGACAATATGAGTCCTTGGGTTTCTCGAATAGAGGCCTTTAAAATTTTCAAGGTCATTTTTTCAAACGCATTTTTCTGCCGATCTGCAGGAATATAAGTGACCATACTTATGCATGTTTGAGGTCACGCACATGTCAGCGTCATGTCATAGTCACGACAATATCAGTCCGTGGGTTTCCCGAATAGAGGCCTTTAAAATTTTCAAGGTCATTTTTTCAAACGCATTTTTCTGCCGATCTGCAGGAATATGAGTGACCATACTTATGTATGTTTGAGATCACGCACTTGTCAGCGTCGTGTCATAGTCACAACAATATCAGTCCGTTAGTTTCCCGAATAGAGGCCTTTAAAATTTTCAAGCTCATTTTTTCAAACGTATTTTTCTGCCGATCTGTAGGAATATGAGTGACCATACTTATGTATGTTTGAGATCACGCACATGTCAGCGTCATGTCATAGTCACAACAATATCGGTCCGTGGGCTTCCCGAATAGAGGCCTTTAAAATTTTCAAGGTCATTTTTTCAAACGCATATTTCTGCCGATCTGCAGGAATATGAGTGACCATACTTATGTATGTTTGAGATCACGCACTTGTCAGCGTCGTGTCATAGTCACAACAATATCAGTCCGTTAGTTTCCCGAATAGAGGCCTTTAAAATTTTCAAGGTCATTTTTTCAAACGCATTTTTCTGCCGATCAGCAGGAATATGAGTGACCATACTTATGTATGTTTGAGGGCACACACATATCAGCGTCATGTCATAGTCAGGACAATATCGGTCCGTGGGCTTCCCGAATAGAGGCCTTTAAAATTTTCAAGGTCATTTTTTCAAACGCATATTTCTGCCGATCTGCAGGAATATGAGTGACCATACTTATGTATGTTTGAGATCACGCACATGTCAGCGTCGTGTCATAGTCACAACAATATCAGTCCGTTAGCTTCCCGAATAAAGGCCTTTAAAATATTCAAGCTCATTTTTTCAAACGTATTTTTCTGCCGATCTGCAGAAATATGAGTGACCATACTTATGTATGTTTGAGATCACGCACATGTCAGCGTCATATCATAGTCACGACAATATGAGTCCTTGGGTTTCTCGAATAGAGGCCTTTAAAATTTTCAAGGTCATTTTTTCAAACGCATTTTTCTGCCGATCTGCAGGAATATAAGTGACCATACTTATGCATGTTTGAGGTCACGCACATGTCAGCGTCATGTCATAGTCACGACAATATCAGTCCGTGGGTTTCCCGAATAGAGGCCTTTAAAATTTTCAAGGTCATTTTTTCAAACGCATTTTTCTGCCGATCTGCAGGAATACGAGTGACCATACTTATGTATGTTTGAGGGCACACACATATCAGCGTCATGTCATAGTCAGGACAATATCGGTCCGTGGGCTTCCCGAATAGAGGCCTTTAAAATTTTCAAGGTCATTTTTTCAAACGCATTTTTCTGCCGATCTGCAGGAATATAAGTGACCATACTTATGCATGTTTGAGGTCACGCACATGTCAGCGTCATGTCATAGTCACGACAATATCAGTCCGTGGGTTTCCCGAATAGAGGCCTTTAAAATTTTCAAAGTCATTTTTTCAAACGCATTTTTCTGCCGATCTGCAGGAATATTAGTGACCATACTTATGTATGTTTAAGGGCCACACATATCAGCGTCATGTCATAGTCACGACAATATCGGTCAGTGAGTTTCCCGAATAGAGGCCTTTAAAATTTTCAAACTCATTTTTTTTCAAACGCATTTTTCTCCCGATCTGCAGGAATATGAGTGACCATATTTATGTATGTTTAAGATCACGCACATGTCAGCGTCATGTCATAGTCACAACAATATTAGTCCGTTAGTTTCCCGAATAGAGGCCTTTAAAATTTTCAAGCTCATTTTTTCAAACGTATTTTTCTGCCGATCTGCAGGAATATGAGTGACCATACTTATGCATGTATGAGGTCACGCACATGTCAGCGTCATGTCATAGTCACAACAATATCAGTCCGTTAGTTTCCCGAATAGAGGCCTTTAAAATTTTCAAGCTCATTTTTTCAAACGCATTTTTCTGCCGATCTGCAGGAATATGAGTGACCATACTTATGTATGTTTGAGGGCACACACATATCAGCGTCATGTCATAGTCACGACAATATCGGTCCGTGAGTTTCCCGAATAGAGGCCTTTAAAATTTTCAAGCTCATTTTTTCAAACGCATTTTTCTGCCGATCTGCAGGAATATGAGTGACCATATTTATGTATGTTTAAGATCACGCACATGTCAGCGTCGTGTCATAGTCACAACAATATCAGTCAGTTAGTTTCCCGAACAGAGGCCTTTAAAATTTTCAAGCTCATTTTTTCAAACGCATTTTTCTGCCGATCTGCAGGAATATGAGTGACCATATTTATGTATGTTTAAGATCACGCACATGTCAGCGTCGTGTCATAGTCACAACAATATCAGTCAGTTAGTTTCCCGAACAGAGGCCTTTAAAATTTTCAAGCTCATTTTTTCAAACGCATATTTCTGCCGATCTGCAGGAATATGAGTGACCATACTTATGTATGTTTGAGATCACGCACATGTCAGCGTCATAACATAGTCACAATAATATCAGTCCGTTAGTTTCCCGAATAGAGGCCTTTAAAATTTGAAGCTCATTTTTTCAAACGTATTTTTCTGCCGATCTGCAGGAATATGAGTGACCATACTTATGTATGTTTCAGATCACGCACATGTCAGCGTCATGTCATAGTCACAATAATATCAGTCAGTTAGTTTCCCGAATAGAGGCCTTTAAAATTTTCAAGCTCATTTTTTCAAACGTATTTTTCTGCCGATCTGCAGGAATATGAGTGACCATACCTATGTATGTTTGAGATCACGCACATGTCAGCGTCATATCATAGTCACGACAATATCAGTCCTTGGGTTTCTCGAATAGAGGCCTTTAAAATTTTCAAGCTCATTTTTTCAAACGCATTTTTCTGCCGATCTGCAGGAATATGAGTGACCATACTTATGCATGTTTGAGGTCACCCACATGTCAGCGTCATATCATAGTCACGACAATATCAGTCCAAAGGTTTCTCGAATAGAGGCCTTTAAAATTTTCAAGGTCATTTTTTCAAACGCATTTTTCTGCCGATCCGCAGGAATATGAGTGACCATACTTATGCATGTTTGAGGTCACGAACATGTCAGCGTCATATCATAGTCACGACGATATCAGTCCTTGGGTTTCTCGAATAGAGGCCTTTAAAATTTACAAGGTCATTTTTTCAAACGCATTTTTCTGCCGATCTGCAGGAATATGAGTGACCATACTTATGCATGTTTGAGGTCACCCACATGTCAGCGTCATATCATAGTCACGACAATATCAGTCCAAAGGTTCCTCGAATAGAGGCCTTTAAAATTTTCAAGGTCATTTCTTCAAACGCATTTTTCTGCCGATCCGCAGGAATATGAGTGACCATACTTATGCATGTTTGAGGTCACGAACATGTCAGCGTCATGTCATAGTCACAACTATATCAATCCGTTAGTTTCCCGAATAGAGGCCTTTAAAATTTTCAAGGTCATTTTTTTAAACGAATTTTTCTGCCGATCTGCAGGAATATGAGTGACCATACTTATGCATGCTTGAGGTCACGCACATGTCAGCGTCATGTCATAGTCACAACAATATCAGTCCGTTAGTTTCCCGAATAGAGGCCTTTAAAATTTTCAAGGTCATTTCTTCAAACGCATTTTTCTGCCGATCTGCAGGAATATGAGTGACCATATTTATGTATGTTTAAGATCACGCACATGTCAGCGTCGTGTCATAGTCACAACAATATCAGTCCGTTAGTTTCCCGAACAGAGGCCTTTAAAATTTTCAAGGTCATTTTTTCAAACGCATTTTTCTGCCGATCTGCAGGAATATGAGTGACCATACTTATGTATGTATGAGATCACGCACATGTCAGCGTCATGTCATAGTCACAACAATATCAGTCCGTTAGTTTCCCGAATAGAGGCCTTTAAAATTTTCAAGGTCATTTTTTCAAACGCATTTTTCTGCCGATCTGCAGGAATATGAGTGACCATATTTATGTATGTTTAAGATCACGCACATGTCAGCGTCATATCATCGTCACGACAATATCGGTCCGTGGGTTTCTCGAATAGAGCCCTTTGAAATTTTCAAGGTCATTTTTTCAAACGCATTTTTCTGCAGATCTGCAGGAATATGAGTGACCATACTTATGTATGTTTAAGGGCACGCACATGTCAGCGTCATGTCATAGTCACAACAATATCAGTCCGTTAGTTTCCCGAATAGAGGCCTTTAAAATTTTCAAGCTCATTTTTTCAAACGTATTTTTCTGCCGATCTGCAGGAATATGAGTGACCATACTTATGCATGTTTGAGGTCACGCACATGTCAGCGTCATATCATAGTCACGACAATATCAGTCCTTGGGTTTCTCGAATAGAGGCCTTTAAAATTTTCAAGGTCATTTCTTCAAACGCATTTATCTGCTGATCCGCAGGAATATGAGTGACCATACTTATGCATGTTTGAGGTCACGAACATGTCAGCGTCATGTCATAGTCACGACAATATCAATCCGTTAGTTTCCCGAATAGAGGCCTTTAAAATTTTCAAGGTCATTTTTTCAAACGCATTTTTCTGCCGATCTGCAGGAATATGAGTGACCTTACTTATGCATGCTTGAGGTCACGCACATGTCAGCGTCATGTCATAGTCACAACAATATCAGTCCATTAGTTTCCCGAATAGAGGCCTTTAAAATTTTCAAGGTCATTTTTTCAAACGCATTTTTCTGCCGATCTGCAGGAATATGAGTGACCATATTTATGTACGTTTAAGATCACGCACATGTCAGCGTCGTGTCATAGTCACAACAATATCAGTCCGTTAGTTTCCCGAACAGAGGCCTTTAAAATTTTCAAGGTCATTTTTTCAAACGCATTTTTCTGCCGATCTGCAGGAATATGAGTGACCATACTTATGTATGTTTGAGGTCACGCACATGTCAGCGTCATGTCATAGTCACGACAATATCAGTCCGTGGGTTTCCCGAATAGAGGCCTTTAAAATTTTCAAGGTCATTTTTTCAAACGCATTTTTCTGCCGATCTGCAGGAATATGAGTGACCATACTTATGTATGTTTGAGATCACGCACTTGTCAGCGTCGTGTCATAGTCACAACAATATCAGTCCGTTAGTTTCCCGAATAGAGGCCTTTAAAATTTTCAAGTTCATTTTTTCAAACGTATTTTTCTGCCGATCTGTAGGAATATGAGTGACCATACTTATGTATGTTTGAGATCACGCACATGTCAGCGTCATGTCATAGTCACAACAATATCAGTCCGTTTGTTTCCCGAATAGAGGCCTTTAAAATTTTCAAGCTCATTTTTTCAAACGTACTTTTCTGCCGATCTGCAGGAATATGAGTGACCATACTTATGTATGTTTGAGGGCACGCACATGTCAGCGTCATGTCATAGTCACAACAATATCAGTCCGTTAGTTTCCCGAATAGAGGCCTTTAAAATTTTCAAGCTCATTTTTTCAAACGTGTTTTTCTGCCGATCTGCAGGAATATGAGTGACCATACTTATGTATGTTTGAGATCACGCACATGTCAGCGTCATATCATAGTCACGACAATATCAGTCCTTGGGTTTCTCGAATAGAGGCCTTTAAAATTTTCAAGGTCATTTTTTCAAACGCATTTTTCTGCCGATCAGCAGGAATATGAGTGACCATACTTATGTATGTTTGAGGGCACACACATATCAGCGTCATGTCATAGTCAGGACAATATCGGTCCGTGGGCTTCCCGAATAGAGGCCTTTAAAATTTTCAAGGTCATTTTTTCAAACGCATATTTCTGCCGATCTGCAGGAATATGAGTGACCATACTTATGTATGTTTGAGATCACGCACATGTCAGCGTCGTGTCATAGTCACAACAATATCAGTCCGTTAGCTTCCCGAATAAAGGCCTTTAAAATATTCAAGCTCATTTTTTCAAACGTATTTTTCTGCCGATCTGCAGAAATATGAGTGACCATACTTATGTATGTTTGAGATCACGCACATGTCAGCGTCATATCATAGTCACGACAATATGAGTCCTTGGGTTTCTCGAATAGAGGCCTTTAAAATTTTCAAGGTCATTTTTTCAAACGCATTTTTCTGCCGATCTGCAGGAATATAAGTGACCATACTTATGCATGTTTGAGGTCACGCACATGTCAGCGTCATGTCATAGTCACGACAATATCAGTCCGTGGGTTTCCCGAATAGAGGCCTTTAAAATTTTCAAGGTCATTTTTTCAAACGCATTTTTCTGCCGATCTGCAGGAATATGAGTGACCATACTTATGTATGTTTGAGATCACGCACTTGTCAGCGTCGTGTCATAGTCACAACAATATCAGTCCGTTAGTTTCCCGAATAGAGGCCTTTAAAATTTTCAAGCTCATTTTTTCAAACGTATTTTTCTGCCGATCTGTAGGAATATGAGTGACCATACTTATGTATGTTTGAGATCACGCACATGTCAGCGTCATGTCATAGTCACAACAATATCGGTCCGTGGGCTTCCCGAATAGAGGCCTTTAAAATTTTCAAGGTCATTTTTTCAAACGCATATTTCTGCCGATCTGCAGGAATATGAGTGACCATACTTATGTATGTTTGAGATCACGCACTTGTCAGCGTCGTGTCATAGTCACAACAATATCAGTCCGTTAGTTTCCCGAATAGAGGCCTTTAAAATTTTCAAGGTCATTTTTTCAAACGCATTTTTCTGCCGATCAGCAGGAATATGAGTGACCATACTTATGTATGTTTGAGGGCACACACATATCAGCGTCATGTCATAGTCAGGACAATATCGATCCGTGGGCTTCCCGAATAGAGGCCTTTAAAATTTTCAAGGTCATTTTTTCAAACGCATATTTCTGCCGATCTGCAGGAATATGAGTGACCATACTTATGTATGTTTGAGATCACGCACATGTCAGCGTCGTGTCATAGTCACAACAATATCAGTCCGTTAGCTTCCCGAATAAAGGCCTTTAAAATATTCAAGCTCATTTTTTCAAACTTATTTTTCTGCCGATCTGCAGAAATATGAGTGACCATACTTATGTATGTTTGAGATCACGCACATGTCAGCGTCATATCATAGTCACGACAATATGAGTCCTTGGGTTTCTCGAATAGAGGCCTTTAAAATTTTCAAGGTCATTTTTTCAAACGCATTTTTCTGCCGATCTGCAGGAATATAAGTGACCATACTTATGCATGTTTGAGGTCACGCACATGTCAGCGTCATGTCATAGTCACGACAATATCAGTCCGTGGGTTTCCCGAATAGAGGCCTTTAAAATTTTCAAGGTCATTTTTTCAAACGCATTTTTCTGCCGATCTGCAGGAATATGAGTGACCATACTTATGTATGTTTGAGATCACGCACTTGTCAGCGTCGTGTCATAGTCACAACAATATCAGTCCGTTAGTTTCCCGAATAGAGGCCTTTAAAATTTTCAAGCTCATTTTTTCAAACGTATTTTTCTGCCGATCTGTAGGAATATGAGTGACCATACTTATGTATGTTTGAGATCACGCACATGTCAGCGTCATGTCATAGTCACAACAATATCAGTCCGTTAGTTTCCCGAATAGAGGCCTTTAAAATAATCAAGCTCATTTTTTCAAACGTATTTTTCTGCCGATCTGGAGGAATATGAGTGACCATACTTATGTATGTTTAAGATCACGCACATGTCAGCGTCATGTCATAGTCACGACAATATCAGTCCGTTAGTTTCCCGAATAGAGGCCTTTGAAATTTTCAAGCTCATTTTTTCAAACGCATTTTTCTGCCGATCTGCTGGAATATGAGTGACCATACTTATGTATGTTTGAGATCACGCACATGTCAGCGTCATGTCATAGTCACGACAATATCAGTCCGTGGGTTTCCCGAATGGAGGCCTTTAAAATTTTCAAGGTCATTTTTTCAAACGTATTTTTCTGCCGATCTGTAGGAATATGAGTGACCATACTTATGTATGTTTGAGATCACGCACATGTCAGCGTCATATCATAGTCACGACAATATCAGTGCTTGGGTTTCCCGAATAGAGGCCTTTAAAATTTTCAAGGTCATTTTTTCAAACGCATTTTTCTGCCGATCTGCAGGAATATGAGTGACCATACTTATATATGTTTGAGATCACGCACATGTCAGCGTCATGTCATAGTCACAATAATATCAGTCCGTTAGTTTCCCGAATAGAGGCCTTTAAAATTTTCAAGGTCATTTTTTCAAACGCATATTTCTGCCGATCTGCAGGAATATGAGTGACCATACTTATGTGTGTTTGAGATCACGCACATGTCAGCGTCGTGTCATAGTCACAACAATATCAGTCCGTTAGCTTCCCGAATAGAGGCCTTTAAAATTTTCAAGCTCATTTTTTCAAACGTATTTTTCTGCCGATCTGCAGGAATTTGAGTGACCATACTTATGTATGTTTGAGATCACGCACATGTCAGCGTCATATCATAGTCACGACAATATCAGTCCTTGGGTTTCCCGAATAGAGGCCTTTAAAATTTTCAGGTCATTTTTTCAAACGCATTTTTCTGCCGATCTGCAGGAATACGAGTGACCATACTTATGTATGTTTGAGGGCACACACATATCAGCGTCATGTCATAGTCAGGACAATATCGGTCCGTGGGCTTCCCGAATAGAGGCCTTTAAAATTTTCAAGGTCATTTTTTCAAACGCATTTTTCTGCCGATCTGCAGGAATATAAGTGACCATACTTATGCATGTTTGAGGTCACGCACATGTCAGCGTCATGTCATAGTCACGACAATATCAGTCAGTGGGTTTCCCGAATAGAGGCCTTTAAAATATTCAAGGTCATTTTTTCAAACGCATTTTTCTGCCGATCTGCAGGAATATTAGTGACCATACTTATGTATGTTTGAGGGCCACACATATCAGCGTCATGTCATAGTCACGACAATATCGGTCAGTGAGTTTCCCGAATAAAGGCCTTTAAAATTTTCAAGCTCATTTTTTTTCAAACGCATTTTTCTCCCGATCTGCAGGAATATGAGTGACCATATTTATGTATGTTTAAGATCACGCACATGTCAGCGTCATATCATAGTCACAACAATATCAGTCCGTTAGTTTCCCGAATAGAGGCCTTTAAAATTTTCAAGCTCATTTTTTCAAACGTATTTTTCTGCCGATCTGCAGGAATATGAGTGACCATACTTATGCATGTATGAGGTCACGCACATGTCAGCGTCATGTCATAGTCACAACAATATCAGTCCGTTAGTTTCCCGAATAGAGGCCTTTAAAATTTTCAAGGTCATTTTTTCAAACGCATTTTTCTGCCGATCTGCAGGAATATGAGTGACCATACTTATGTATGTTTGAGGGCACACACATATCAGCGTCATGTCATAGTCACGACAATATCGGTCCGTGAGTTTCCCGAATAGAGGCCTTTAAAATTTTCAAGCTCATTTTTTTCAAACGCATTTTTCTGCCGATCTGCAGGAATATGAGTGACCATACTTATGTATGTTTGAGGGCACACACATATCAGCGTCATGTCATAGTCAGGACAATATCGGTCCGTGGGCTTCCCGAATAGAGGTCTTTAAAATTTTCAAGGTCATTTTTTCAAACGCATATTTCTGCCGATCTGCAGGAATATGAGTGACCATACTTATGTATGTTTGAGATCACGCACATGTCAGCGTCGTGTCATAGTCACAATAATATCAGTCCGTTAGTTTCCCGAATAGAGGCCTTTAAAATTTGAAGCTCATTTTTTCAAACGTATTTTTCTGCCGATCTGCAGGAATATGAGTGACCATACTTATGTATGTTTGAGATCACGCACATGTCAGCGTCATGTCATAGTCACAACAATATCAGTCAGTTAGTTTCCCGAATAGAGGCCTTTAAAATTTTCAAGCTCATTTTTTCAAACGTATTTTTCTGCCGATCTGCAGGAATATGAGTGACCATACCTATGTATGTTTGAGATCACGCACATGTCAGCGTCATATCATAGTCACGACAATATCAGTCCTTGGGTTTCTCGAATAGAGGCCTTTAAAATTTTCAAGCTCATTTTTTCAAACGCATTTTTCTGCCGATCTGCAGGAATATGAGTGACCATACTTATGCATGTTTGAGGTCACCCACATGTCAGCGTCATATCATAGTCACGACAATATCAGTCCAAAGGTTTCTCGAATAGAGGCCTTTAAAATTTTCAAGGTCATTTTTTCAAACGCATTTTTCTGCCGATCCGCAGGAATATGAGTGACCATACTTATGCATGTTTGAGGTCACGAACATATCAGCGTCATGTCATAGTCACAACAATATCAGTCCGTTAGTTTCCCGAATAGAGGCCTTTAAAATTTTCAAGGTCATTTTTTCAAACGAATTTTTCTGCCGATCTGCAGGAATATGAGTGACCATACTTATGCATGCTTGAGGTCACGCACATGTCAGCGTCATGTCATAGTCACAACAATATCAGTCAGTTAGTTTCCCGAATAGAGGCCTTTAAAATTTTCAAGCTCATTTTTTCAAACGTATTTTTCTGCCGATCTGCAGGAATATGAGTGACCATACTTATGCATGTTTGAGGTCACGCACATGTCAGCATCATATCATAGTCACGACAATATCAGTCCTTGGGTTTCTCGAATAGAGGCCTTTAAAATTTTCAAGGTCATTTTTTCAAACGCATTTTTCTGCCGATCTGCAGGAATATGAGTGACCATACTTATGCATGTTTGAGGTCACCCACATGTCAGCGTCATATCATAGTCACGACAATATCAGTCCAAAGGTTTCTCGAATAGAGGCCTTTAAAATTTTCAAGGTCATTTCTTCAAACGCATTTTTCTGCCGATCCGCAGGAATATGAGTTACCATACTTATGCATGTTTGAGGTCACGAACATGTCAGCGTCATGTCATAGTCACAACTATATCAGTCCGTTAGTTTCCCGAATAGAGGCCTTTAAAATTTTCAAGGTCATTTTTTCAAACGCATTTTTCTGCCGATCTGCAGGAATATGAGTGACCATACTTATGCATGCTTGAGGTCACGCACATGTCAGCGTCATGTCATAGTCACAACAATATCAGTCCGTTAGTTTCCCGAATAGAGGCCTTAAAAATTTTCAAGGTCATTTTTTCAAACGCATTTTTCTGCCGATCTGCAGGAATATGAGTGAACATATTTATGTATGTTTAAGATCACGCACATGTCAGCGTCGTGTCATAGTCACAACAATATCAGTCCGTTAGTTTCCCGAACAGAGGCCTTTAAAATTTTCAAGGTCATTTTTTCAAACGCATTTTTCTGCCGATCTGCAGGAATATAAGTGACCATACTTATGCATGTTTGAGGTCACGCACATGTCAGCGTCATGTCATAGTCAGGACAATATCAGTCCGTGGGTTTCCCGAATAGAGGCCTTTAAAATTTTCAAGGTCATTTTTTCAAACGCATTTTTCTGCCGATCTGCAGGAATATTAGTGACCATACTTATGTATGTTTGAGGGCCACACATATCAGCGTCATGTCATAGTCACGACAATATCGGTCAGTGAGTTTCCCGAATAGAGGCCTTTAAAATTTTCAAGCTCATTTTTTTTCAAACGCATTTTTCTCCCGATCTGCAGGAATATGAGTGACCATATTTATGTATGTTTAAGATCACGCACATGTCAGCGTCATGTCATAGTCACAACAATATCAGTCCGTTAGTTTCCCGAATAGAGGCCTTTAAAATTTTCAAGCTCATTTTTTCAAACGTATTTTTCTGCCGATCTGCAGGAATATGAGTGACCATACTTATGCATGTATGAGGTCACGCACATGTCAGCGTCATGTCATAGTCACAACAATATCAGTCCGTTAGTTTCCCGAATAGAGGCCTTTAAAATTTTCAAGCTCATTTTTTCAAACGCATTTTTCTGCCGATCTGCAGGAATATGAGTGACCATACTTATGTATGTTTGAGGGCACACACATATCAGCGTCATGTCATAGTCACGACAATATCGGTCCGTAAGTTTCCCGAATAGAGGCCTTTAAAATTTTCAAGCTCATTTTTTTCAAACGCATTTTTCTGCCGATCTGCAGGAATATGAGTGACCATATTTATGTATGTTTAAGATCACGCACATGTCAGCGTCGTGTCATAGTCACAACAATATCAGTCCGTGGGCTTCCCGAATAGAGGTCTTTAAAATTTTCAAGGTCATTTTTTCAAACGCATTTTTCTGCCGATCTGCAGGAATATGAGTGACCATACTTATGTATGTTTGAGATCACGCACATGTCAGCGTCGTGTCATAGTCACAATAACATCAGTCCGTTAGTTTCCCGAATAGAGGCCTTTAAAATTTGAAGCTCATTTTTTCAAACGTATTTTTCTGCCGATCTGCAGGAATATGAGTGACCATACTTATGTATGTTTGAGATCACGCACATGTCAGCGTCATGTCATAGTCACAACAATATCAGTCAGTTAGTTTCCCGAATAGAGGCCTTTAAATTTTTCAAGCTCATTTTTTCAAACGTATTTTTCTGTCGATCTGCAGGAATATGAGTGACCATACCTATGTATGTTTGAGATCACGCACATGTCAGCGTCATATCATAGTCACGACAATATCAGTCCAAAGGATTCTCGAATAGAGGCCTTTAAAATTTTCAAGGTCATTTTTTCAAACGCATTTTTCTGCCGATCTGCAGGAATATGAGTGACCATATTTATGTATGTTTGAGATCACGCACATGTCAGCGTCATATCATAGTCACGACAATATCGGTCCGTGGGTTTCTCGAATAGAGCCCTTTGAAATTTTCAAGGTCATTTTTTCAAACGCATTTTTCTGCCGATCTGCAGGTATATGACTGACCATACTTATGTATGTTTAAGATCACGCACATGTCAGCGTCGTGTCATAGTCACAACAATATCAGTCCGTTAGTTTCCCGAACAGAGGCCTTTAAAATTTTCAAGGTCATTTTTTCAAACGCATTTTTCTGCCGATCTGCAGGAATATGAGTGACCATACTTATGTATGTTTGAGATCACGCACATGTCAGCGTCATGTCATAGTCACAACAATATCAGTCCGTTAGTTTCCCGAATAGAGGCCTTTAAAATTTTCAAGGTCATTTTTTCAAACGCATTTTTCTGCCGATCTGCAGGAATATGAGTGACCATATTTATGTATGTTTGAGATCACGCACATGTCAGCGTCATATCATAGTCACGACAATATCGGTCCGTGGGTTTCTCGAATAGAGCCCTTTGAAATTTTCAAGGTCATTTTTTCAAACGCATTTTTCTGCCGATCTGCAGGAATATGACTGACCATACTTATGTATGTTTAAGGGCACGCACATGTCAGCGTCATGTCATAGTCACAACAATATCAGTCCGTTAGTTTCCCGAATAGAGGCCTTTAAAATTTTCAAGCTCATTTTTTCAAACGTATTTTTCTGCCGATCTGCAGGAATATGAGTGACCATACTTATGCATGTTTGAGGTCACGCACATGTCAGCGTCATATCATAGTCACGACAATATCAGTCCAAAGGTTTCTCGAATAGAGGCCTTTAAAATTTTCAAGGTCATTTCTTCAAACGCATTTTTCTGCCGATCCGCAGGAATATGAGTGACCATACTTATGCATGTTTGAGGTCACGAACATGTCAGCGT